>NW_019455766.1:0-640 GCF_002814215.2 Seriola lalandi dorsalis | reverse complement strand
TGTGTGTGTGTGTGTGTGTGTGTGTGTGTGTGTGTGTACGTAATGTGTGTGCATAGATCATCTGTTCTCCAGATGAGAACACTGACACATAACTCAACTTTCTCATTATCTGGGAATGCAAAAAGAAACAGGAAGAGATAGCTACAAAGAGAGACATCTGGCAAATAGAAGAAATGACACAAATTACAGGAAGGCCACACATGTAATTGTATATACAGCTATATACACACTCTCATACATATACACACACGCATTCAAACAGATGCTGGTATTTCTCTCTCTAATGTCTAATGCCATATATAAAATGAAGCTCTCATATTCAATCATTATATTACTATGATTAAAACAAAAGCAGCAGGTACAGAAAAAAAAATTGAAAATGAATGTATGACCTTATTCCAGATGTACTAAAATAAAACTAATTTAAAGGTGCAGCCAAAGAATAACACAGTTTTTCTGAGGGATTTTAAAATGTACAGATAAATGAATCTCAAATGTCAGATTTGCAGTATAATTGGGAATCCATGTTTACGCTTTTCTACCTGTTTTTCTTTTATACTCACTGTTATTTCATTGACTTTGAGCTAAAACAGAATGCTAATTTTTGAAGGAGCAGTTTAAACAGACTTTTGCCTCGAGC
>NW_019455765.1:0-613 GCF_002814215.2 Seriola lalandi dorsalis | reverse complement strand
CAACACGACTAAGCAATTTGACTGTCTTATCCGTAAACAATAACACAAGGACTTGTCATCTGATGGCAGTGACGTGTTCATTGACACAGATATTTACTTTTGAGAGATGAACTAAGGATTTTGAGCAAGAGACTGGCTTTTGCAGGTAATCCATGGTGTTTTGCTATTTGTACGAATTGTTTTGAGAAATTCACTTACTGTCTTGCAAATTTCGAGGATGATTCGAGAAATGTACCAAAGCGATTGAGAAAAACTGTAATTAGAACACATCGTTTGTTACCTGCAGCTCATCACTCACTCATAACACTGTGTCTCAGGTAACAGCAGCTGGAACAGACTTAGTATCAACAAATGGATCAGCCTGTTCGGACGACCTTCACTATCACCAGGTTCAGGTGGTCAGGTGTGAGGAGTACCTGTCTGAACTTGGCGCGAAGCTTCTCCATGTCCTCCTGTAGCTTTTTTGACTGAGGATCGTCCTGAGGGCAGTTCTGGATCAAACCCAAGAGAGCCTCCAGAGCTCTCAGACGCTTCCTGAAGACACACACACACACACACACACACACACACACACACACACACACACACACACCTCATTTTATTGATGTTTTTC
>NW_019455764.1:0-598 GCF_002814215.2 Seriola lalandi dorsalis | reverse complement strand
CACACACACACACACACACACACACACACACACACTGCAGTTACTGTTTCTGGAAGCAGGTTGCAGTAAAAGTCCTCAGCAACAGAGAGCAGTAAATTATGCATCAGTTTGCCACTGCTTTCATCCAGACTGGAAGCTGCCATTGGTCGTGATCTGGGGAAGCTGCATTGAACTGTTCTTTATTTTTTCTTCAAACCAACAATGAATTGATCGCACTAACAAGTTACTGTGTGTGTATCTAAGCTGATACAGTACATCTTATTCCTCTGAGCCACAGAGCTCCACTGTTGTCCAGAAGCTATTAACAACACATCAGTGAGCCACACTGTTGCACTGGGTGACACGTTCCCACACACACACACGCTGCAGTTTACTTTGACTCAGTCTCACACACACACACACACACACACAGCATCCTGCTGCCCCAAATACTCACTAGAGCACCAAATGTGGATTAATCGGCCACTCAAGAGAGTCTCCAGCAAACGCACTATTTAGTCCTTTTTGATAAAAGCTACAGTGACGAGCTGCTTTAGGGGTCTGAAAATGAAACCATATATGTTTGAGACGCATTTAAAGATTTACATCTAAAATGGAA
>NW_019455763.1:0-580 GCF_002814215.2 Seriola lalandi dorsalis | reverse complement strand
AATCTTGTCGTCTGTCTTCATATGGTTGACATCACACACCTTCTCAAAGCTGCATCATTACATGAGTGAATGGGTCGATATAAAAGATGCAGAGTAAATGGTGAAAAAGATATAATTACATTCTTCACCGTAAGTGAAGTGTGTCGCAGCCACATTCAGGAAGACTGTATATGTGGAAAGGGTTTTTGCCACAGTATATTTTTATTTTCACTCTATGTGATTTTTATAAAGCAGCACGACTTCACTCAGTAAATCTGCTCCAAAAGCAACTAAATCATATACACAGACAGACACCCCCCACCCCCCTCCTCCTTTCTTCAACACCTAAGAATTATTTGTCAGTCGTCAGTCAAATGAGTTACTGTCAGTTTGTTTACATCAGATCTGCTGTAGGCAGCATGCAGTGACAGCAACGCTTCTGATAACAGAACAGATATAAACTAAACTTTTACAACATCAGGAAATATGTTACCATGGATACAGGATTTTTTTTTTAACCTGTGTATGCTTATGTTTGGAAAAGTGAACTGAAATATCTAGTTTAACTTCCTGATTGTTATGTAACATTGATGTACTGACA
>NW_019455762.1:0-608 GCF_002814215.2 Seriola lalandi dorsalis | reverse complement strand
ATATCAGCGACACAACTTGAAACCCCCGTAGACACTGCAATGACACGTCGGGAATCTCCCTAATGGGGCCCCCCTACTAGCCCTCATCGACGTGCGGTCCCGGTCACTCACACATGGAAAAATGAAGCGCACATATCTCTGTGGGAACACGAAAAGAAAAAAAAACAAGAGGATGAAAAGAGAAAGCGTGACCGTGGTAAGTAGGAATGTGTAAGCTCTGTGTGTTACATTATTAAAAAGTAGTGTTGCCAGCCAGCCTGCCACTGTATCCCAAACTCCCAGTCATCCACCAACAACAAATAAGTTTACTGACATTAAAGCAGACCCGTCGCCAGACATCAGTCTTAAGGGCGGCATAAGAAATGCATGGGAGGGCACAATTATTATTAACCTACAGTACGTATATTTTTAATAATCCTATACTGTATTCGCGCATCATGTAATCATCACGTTAAACATAACCAACAGCAAAATGACCAGGTATATCCGACAACATCAGTCCTCATAGTTTAAAGCAAAACATTACATAGAAGCGACGTTATGAATATCCATAAAACACTGAACTATATAACATATTAGATGTAACACCAGAAGCATCTCTCAAACAT
>NW_019455761.1:0-790 GCF_002814215.2 Seriola lalandi dorsalis | reverse complement strand
GAGGAAGAGAACAGCAAGGAACTCTGGGAACAGGAGCCGGGAATGCAGAGTGGGATGAGGAAGAAAGTCTTTTATTGTGTTTTTCTGTTTTCCGGGTGCCAGTTACAGTGAAGTGGAGGTTATGTACGATTGCATGCATGTACTTCTTGTTACTTCTTGTTACTGTTTTCATATCACTGGACAATATGTAAAACTGTGTCTAACCTTGCTGGCAGGCCTGTGAGCCTGTAACACTCACTACACAGCAGAAAACTAAATTGTTGGGTGGATTAAAAATGGAGAAGCAACTCGCTACACTTAAATCTTTACTGCCATTGAGGCATAGAGGTTAAAGTTCGTGTTGAAGGTCATGTTTATGCTCTCTACGGTGGCCGTGTTGGGACATCTCAGACAACTCCACATTGTCAGATGTGGTGCAACATTAGTTTAGCATGCAATGTTAACACGCTCACAGATCATGTTTTAATGTTACATGTTGATGTTTAGCAGATGAGCATCACGCTACCTTTGCAACGATCTAAATGTTCAGCTGAGGCTGGAAGGACTTCAGCTGTTTATTTAAGATATTTGAGATGAATGGTCCCAAATTGATTAGAACTATTAGAGAAGGTTGCAGCAGATGGGGGACGCTTCTACTATCTTTGTGGAACAGAGCAGAGATAATTAAAATGAACATTTTCCCCAGACTGTATTTAATGATATCTTCAATTCTACTTGAATGTCCTGTATGTTGGTTTAAAGAAATTACAAAGCTGTTTATAATCTTTCTTTGCAGGAATGAAAAAAAAAA
>NW_019455760.1:0-647 GCF_002814215.2 Seriola lalandi dorsalis | reverse complement strand
GTGTGTGTGTGTGTGTGTGTGTGTGTGTGTGTGTGATGAGGGCACCAGGAACACGCACACACTCAGAGGAAGTGGAGTGTCTGAACTGACTGCAGGTCTCCACTAAAGTAAAAGTTCTGACACCACAGTGAAGAAATACTATGTTAGTGAAAGTACTGCATTCAGAACTAGTCCAGAAAAGTACAAAAGTACCAGCAGTAAAACTGTTCATCCTGCAGTGAGGCCCGGTACTGTCTCCATGTTGCAGCTGGTGCAGGTGGAGCTCATGTTAATGCTGCTGAGTGTGTTTAGCTGCGTTCAGCTCTCTCTCTGTCTCTGCTCCTGAGCTGAGGCTGCTCCTCCACTTTCACCCCTGTTTTCTACAAGCTGCGTTCACATCCAGCAGATTCTGTTTCCAGTTAACACAGTGAGGAAATGTTGTTAATTAACATATCTCAGTAGCAGGTTTATATAGAGTGTCCTGAATATTTGTGGTTGTTTGTCTCCTCTAGTATCACTGCAGTCATTCTACAGTGTTCTTATTATCTGTGTCTGTGGTATTTAATTTGACATTTCCAGCTGTCTTAACTGGGACTGCACGATATGCAAAAAAATCCTATTATGGTTATTTTGGCAGATATTATGATATGCAATTGCAATTTCAGTTG
>NW_019455759.1:0-616 GCF_002814215.2 Seriola lalandi dorsalis | reverse complement strand
GTAAAATCTACATATTTGGCCCTACATAACACAAGTGGAGCAGGTTACAGCTGGAGCCTCCAACAATCACTACTTTTTTAAAACTGGCTTTGAAGCAGGTTTTTACTCATGAGAGTAACTTAGCAATAGGCTGAAAGGTGGTGTTTCATTGCTGGGTGTGGTTAGAAGTGTAGTCTGTAAATCATCCTGAAAATGATGTCACAGTGTACTGCCACTCCCTGTAGTACACTTCTACATCAACACAACACAGTGAGAAGTTAAACACCTAGAGGTCAGTGATTTTCAGCTGGTGATAAGTTGGTCTCTTTTTATGCCTTACTATACTATGATGTTTTGATTACTTACTATACTATGGCGTTTTATGACTTACAATTCTATGACATTTATTGATGTTTTTATGCCTTACTATACTATGATGTTTTTGACGTTTTTATGCCTTACTATACTATGACATTTAATGCCTTACTATACTATGATGGTTTATGTCCTATTATGCTATGACGTAGTTTGATATTTTTATGCCTTTCTTTACCACAAAGTTTTTTGACGTTTTTATGTCTTACTATACTATGACGTTTTTTTGATGTTTCTATACGCCTTACAATTCCATGACATT
>NW_019455758.1:0-551 GCF_002814215.2 Seriola lalandi dorsalis | reverse complement strand
GAGAGAGAGAGAGAGAGAGAGAGATGAAGATGCAACTGATTTAAGATTTAAAGAAAAAGATGAAGGAGGCAAAGAGACAGAAAGTGGCTCAGCACCAGCCCAGGAGTCAGGCAGTAATGAGACACATAGGGTTTAAACTCTGAGAGGCAGAAGATGTGTTGAGGTTGAACCACACTCGAAACACAAGATTAGAAGCTGCTGTAAAATGATGCACAGAAGCTGCGACTATGTCAAACTGTTTTAAACTTATCTAAACAAATTAATTCCACATCTGTCTGGTCCGTTATTAACTTATAATCTAAACGCTGATCTACAATAAAGACTGTTTGACAGAGACTGGTAGGTCCGTGAGGTAGAGCAGCTGAGGTAAGGAAGGGTAAACCCCCATAGGTACACACCCAGAGGCTCAGAGACAGGTGGGTGTGGCTGACGCTGTGACATCACAAAGTTCCAGAAGTCCTGACAGCTGGTTTTAAGGCTCAGTGTCTGAATACAGGCTGTGTGCATTTCTCTGTGGACTGAGGCTTTGATACTTTCACAGTATTAATATA
>NW_019455757.1:0-631 GCF_002814215.2 Seriola lalandi dorsalis | reverse complement strand
TCACCTGACTGTGCTTCAGCACAGAGAGGAAGATGGAAACATGTTTGAATCAATAAATGTTTCTTTTATAAAGTGGACTATCTCACAGTCCTTCCTCCAAACTCTGTGTGAAGCTCCTCGATCTGCACCGACAGGAGGACGTCTGAGACAAAACATCTGGATCTGTCTGTCTCTGTCCTAAATGAAGTGTGTTTGTGTGTTGGATAAGGAGATCAGCTGATTCCCTCTCTCTCACTTTGTGTCTTATCTCTGTCTCTCTGGTTTCTCTTCTGTTTGGATTCTTTATCTGAAAAACAGACTGAACCCTGCACAGACACACACACACACACACACACACACACACACACACATACATATCAAGCAAAATCAAACTGATTCCATCTTAAACTTGAGAAAAACAAACCAAGCACCACTTTAACCCTGGATAAGTCCATGATAACATGGACTAAACAGGCTAAACTAAGCCTAAACCCTACTACAGCTGGAATAAACTCCCGGATCAATCTTGGCAAACAAGAACTAAACACATGTTAAACTTAGGCTAGAGCCTGGATAAACTTGAGCTAAACCCAGGCAAATAAAAACTTAAACCAGGCTCTATTTATTCAAACCAGATCAAAAACAAACTAAA
>NW_019455756.1:0-724 GCF_002814215.2 Seriola lalandi dorsalis | reverse complement strand
CCCCCCCCCCTTGTCTTGTCTTCTCATGATGCCCTCTCTTTCTACTCCAATTCTCTTCCTTTTTCTGGTCTCCCTCCGCATTTCCTCGGTCTCGTCTCTTTCTTCTCTATGTCAAGCAAGGCAGAGATCAGAGGAGACAAGAATGAGGCTACTGTATGAACAAATGGCCTAAACTCTGCTGACCTGAGGTTCAGCTGACTTGCTGTCAGTCAATAAAACAGCCCAATAGACAGAAAACAGATGCAGGGGAAACAAATGGACAGGGAAAAAATATGGACATGGTTTTCAGCATATCAGTCTGTAGCTGGTGCATTCTTTTTCTCCTTTGCACCTTTTCAAAAACACTCCTCCACACATGAAAAAGACTTTGAAAGAAGTGTGAGCCATACACTGTGACGGTAACCTCAAAGAAACCTCAGTGAAGTCAAATTCCACTGTGTGTGTGTGTGTGTGTGTGTTTGTGTGTGTGTGTGTGTTTGTGTGTGTGTGTGTGTGTGTGTGTGTGTGTGTGTTTACCTTCTTGAAGAGGCGTCCTGAGTCCTCGCTGATCTGTGCAAAGCGGGGAATGATGTTGTTGAGGTAGAGGTCGGACAGAGTGGCATGGTCGCGGCTCTCCCTCTTCACCTGAAGCAGCAGCAGGTTCCAGCAGTTCACTGGTGATAAGATGCTTTGCTCCTTCCTACAAGCGCACATGCACACACACACACACACACACACACACACA
>NW_019455755.1:0-703 GCF_002814215.2 Seriola lalandi dorsalis | reverse complement strand
ATAAAAAACACAAAACATCCAAACAACCCTTGGCTATGTTGGCTTATGTTTAAACACTCAGCCACTTTTATGTTAAAGTACATTTAAGTGGATTAAAGATGTGCTAATGGGTGATATGACCCCAGGACATGCAAATACAAACTTTATATTGATATTACATTATTCCTCAACAGTTCAGCCAACAATCGTGAACATTGGGCTTCAGTGGGTTCACCTTCCCTGTAAATGCACTGCATGTGTTTGCATTTATATTTTTCTCATTAAACCGCAGCACGAGAGGCGTTCTGCTTGCATCAACACATTCATATAATTCTGTTAACCTACAGTATGTTCACTTCCATTCATCAATACACTTGGCTTTACACACAGGTGACCACCACCGCACCATACTGTACAAACACAGGCCTAATCAACACACACACGCAAACACATGTACACACACACACACACACACACACACACACACATAGCTCCCGGCCTGCCCTCTGTAAATCCCAGGGCACTCTGACAGGCCACATTAAGAAGAGCCTGCTCAGCATGAACACATCATAAAAGTGGACAGGCAATTTCTGTTTTCACCAAATAGCCAGCCGAGCTCGTTCTGCATCTCTGATTTTAATACACTCGACAAGCAGCTTAGCAGCCAGGGAGAGAGAGGGCTCAGGCCCCAGGGAGGGAGGGCGAGGGACTGTGTGTGTGTGTG
>NW_019455754.1:0-551 GCF_002814215.2 Seriola lalandi dorsalis | reverse complement strand
AACCAATGTTTTTACTTAAGAGTGAAAGAGAGGTAAGAATCTATCGTTTAAATGATTAAAACATCACAGAAATAACAAACACATATAAACTAACATCAGTTACTTTTATACTTCATTAAATTGCAGGTGTGAGGGAACTGCCACTTTAAGTTCTGTGGAGACTGAACAGGTCATATCAATGATAAATGTGGTTTGTTAGATTAGAGCTGGGGTTAAGGTCTCCCCATTAATCGCTTCACGACAAACAAGATTTGATTGGTAACTGACGACATCATCATCATCATCATCATCATCATCATCATCATCATCTTCCACCACCAACAACCCAGTTCAACCCAGCTGATGCTTGATCAAAGTGAAGCTGGCGAGTTTGTCCAGCAGGAGGTTTCTGCAGATTGTTTTCCCGACAGTAGAGGGAGCTGTTGCACCCACATCTTTTTATTTTTTTTATTTTAATACTCCGAGAAGTGAGGGAGTGGAGTTTAAATATTTCAGTTCAATAACTTAAGGCGCCTGCTGGACACACTGTCAGAGAAGAAGAAGAATTAACC
>NW_019455753.1:0-722 GCF_002814215.2 Seriola lalandi dorsalis | reverse complement strand
TATATGTGGTATTCACTGCCACTAGATGTCGCACTAGACCACCAGCATCTGGGACCAAAGGCTTTGCCATCATTTCAGGTCAAAAGAGCAGAAGTTACAACAGTTTATGTTTATAAGTTCTGATGTGGCCTGAAAATAAAGTTGAATTAAGTTGAAATGAACCAAACATATATTTACATCAAGTCAATGTGGAAAAAATGACTTGATTCCACTAAATTCCTGTACGATGGTAGAACAGGTGTTTGGCTCTTTCCTTTAGGCTCTTCAGATATCAGATCATTTCTTAAATAAAGTCGAACTTTCCAGTCAGACAAAAAAAGGTGTATGCATCATTTTTCATTTGAACAAGTCAAACATTTAACATCATGTTATGAGCTACTTTTCAGAATACAATTTGCAAAAAATTACTTTTTCAACTAACATGTTTCTAAATTCGAGCTTCATATGACCAGTCTCAGTGCTGTGTTGTTTTACAGTATCAGTCAGTTGCACACAAAGGCAGGTAAACACAAAGGCTACAGGAAATATCTCAACACACATCCTGCCAGACACAGATGCTCGGCTACAGTTAGTGACGTGCAGAAAAACAGAGATTTTCTATATAAGGTGCATGAAAACCCATTGATACTCTCATTTTTTAATGTCATGAGAATATATTAGGGTAAATGCCACACAGGAATGGTACAATTACACGCAAGATGGTGTGAAACTGTTTATGATCA
>NW_019455752.1:0-702 GCF_002814215.2 Seriola lalandi dorsalis | reverse complement strand
CATCGTCATCGTCACAGTCATCATCGTCATTATAATATTCATCATCGTCACATTCGTCATCGTCACATTCGTCATCGTCACATTCGTCATCGTCACATTCGTCGTCATCATCGTCATCACATTCATCATTGTCATCATCACATGCGTCATCGTCACATTCGTCATCATCGCCATCATCATATTCATCATCGTCATGTTCATCATCACCATCGTTACATTCGTCATCATCATCGTCATATTCGTCATCATCATCATCATATTCATCATCGCCATCATCACATTCGTCATCATCATCGTCATGTTCATCATCGTCATCGTCACAGTCATCATCGTCATTATAATATTCATCATCGTCACATTCGTCATCATCATATTCATCATCGTCACATTCGTCATCGTCACATTTATCATCGCCATCGTCACATTCATCATCGCAATCATCATATTCATCATCACCATCGTTACATTTGTCAGCGCCATCGTCATTGTCACATTCATCATCGCCATTGTTGCATTCTTCATCGCCATCATCATATTCATCATCATTATCCTCACATTTGTCATCGTCACATTCATCATCGCCATCGTTACATTCTTCATCGCCATCGTTACATTCTTCATCGTCATCATCATATTCATCATCCTCATCATCATATTCATCGTCATCGTCATATTCATCATCAATGTCACGTTCTTCATCAT
>NW_019455751.1:0-756 GCF_002814215.2 Seriola lalandi dorsalis | reverse complement strand
AGTTAATCTTCATTGGGTTTTTACTGCAGAGGAAATACAACACCAAAGTTATAGTAAGTTACAAACACAGCTCACCTTCTACAGGAGCCAAACTGAACATTTAAACAAGATAATGAGTAAATACGGCTTGGTTACATTCAGATATGGAGTCAAACATCCCATACCGGCTGAGCTGAAGAAGCTGTTCCGTGGATGCAGACCCGGGGCTAAGCTAAAGGCTAGGAGATGGAGATATAAGCCTTTTCTACCATAGATCCTCATGGGAAATGTCAACTCCCTGGCTAACAAGTGTGATGAACTTGAGGCACCTGTGAAGAACCAGCGTCTCATGTGTTTCATGGAGACCTGGTTAAACGACAACACTCCTGACCGTTGTGTAGATTTACCCGGCTTCACTGCAGTACGAGCGGACAGAGACGCCAGAGCAAGTGGGAAGAATAAAGGTGGAGGGCTGGTTCTGCTTGTGAACAACAGATGGTGCAACCCCAGTCACATCACAGTGAAGGAGATACTGAACTGTTGGCAGTTGGTCTTAGACTGTACTATGTACCGAGGGAGTTCTCACACATTGTCGGCAAAGTTGTTTACATTCAACCACGAGCAGAGTCGCCTGTGACTTCCTCCATGAGACTGCTGCGAGAGTACAGACCCAGCACCCTGATGCTTTCATTGCAATATTGGCTCTTTTTCCTCAGGAGGCTCAGGTCCTTTGATGTCAGCAGTGAAATGCCTCACATGTTTTATCAGTCAGTGGTG
>NW_019455750.1:0-678 GCF_002814215.2 Seriola lalandi dorsalis | reverse complement strand
AAAGACATGTCCTGTTTTAACGTCTCTGATCGTTTCATTTTTCATTAATATTTGAGGCTCACAGAGATAAATCATTCAAACCTTCGCAATAAACCTTAATATTAGAGAAAAGTCCCAAAATTTACACAAATTAGTGGATCACAATGAGTTTTTTTCTTCTTTTGTTCTCCGTTTATAACCTCATGACCCCTCAGAGTCAACTTGAGACCCTTTGGAGGGCCCTGACCCCTAGGTTAGGAACCTATACACACTAAACTACCTCACTGTATTTAAAGTAGTTGAGATGATCAGCATTAACCATCTAAAAATGTAATACATAATTGTGAATATTTAACGCTGAAAATAATATCCTGAGGTTCACGATATTAAATCCTGCACACAGTTTCCACAAAAAGAAAAGTAACAGGAATCAACGGGGTCCAAGCCGCCCGATCCCCTGGAGGCAGAGCAAGGTGGACCTGTTTGTGGCGCCAATTAATGTCAAATTATGTACAGACCTTCAGAGTGGCATGAGGAACGACTTCCCTAAGTTTTGTGTAGTAGAAGTGATTTTTCCAAAGATATGCAACACTTCCTGTTTTGACTGTGAGCTACGTGAAGTTGCTCCTTTCGCTCCGACATTTCTCGGAAGAGTGATGGTCATCCTGTTACTTGTGATCGTGAGTGTATATCGATTCT
>NW_019455748.1:0-566 GCF_002814215.2 Seriola lalandi dorsalis | reverse complement strand
TGTTCCCAAGTTGTCCTTTGCGACACATCTGCAGCATGTTTTCAGAAGTGATTTCAACTGAAAATAAAAGCCCACCAACCCAGCCCAATCAACAACTGATGGTGTAGCCACATAAAATAGATTAGCAGTTCACATCCTTTTTGGCATGTGTTCCATTAACATAACAGTGCTCTCAGTATGAATTATACAATGAAAACTGGGCAGGAATGAAGTACATTTACATTTTTCTAGTATCTGTACTTCACTTTTATTTATTTTTTTTAGAAACCTACGACTCCACTACACTTTAAGACAAATATTGTTCTTTTGACTCCACTATATTTCTATGAAGAACTTCTACTTTGAACCAGAGCTTTTAATCAGTGGAATGAATTTTATTTTATTTTGAAAATGTGATATCTCATACACAGTGTTCATCACAGGAGAAAAACCGATCACAGTCAACTCCTCCACTGTCAGTCATGTTTGAACCTGTCAGGGTCTTAACCATGGAGACGTTAGATAAAGATGAGGCAGAAGATTCTTCACCAGAGACCTGATCTGATCTGAAGTCTGTGTTGAAGCTT
>NW_019455747.1:0-749 GCF_002814215.2 Seriola lalandi dorsalis | reverse complement strand
TCCCTCTCACTCTCTCTCTCCTCCTGCACCTGTCTCTCTCTTTCTTCCTGTGCCTTTCTCTCTCTTTCCTTCCTCCTCCTCTCTCTGCTATTCTCCATCTTTCCTTGTCTTTCGTTCTCTCCCTGCTCCTGTCTTACTCCCTAAATCCTTTCCAATCTTCCTTCCTCGGTCCTCTACAGCCTTTCTCTCTTCTCTTTCTGTTTTTCTCTCTCTGTCCACTTGTGTTCTTCTCACTGCGTTCCCTTCTGTTGTTTTCACTGTCCAGTATTCTGAAAGATAAATTAATAATATTGGTTTAATTTAATTGTAAAATAAATTTTAATTAGACTTTAAAATTTTACTTTTACTACATTTCTATAGTCTGTGATCATTTTAGTTTACAGACTGCTCTCTTTAAAGATGTGTAACAACAATTGTACCAGCTATAAAGCTCTGGCTGGATTTAAGACCCTCGCTACTTTTAAGTCATCAGGAATGGATGCACATTACTACAAAAATGTAATCAATTACGCATTATGTATTGCTTATTGAAAAAGTAACCAAGTTATACTTCTTCTTATGGAGAAGAAGCAAATAACGCCACACCCACACAGGTTGCATTTACCTAATACTGTAGACCTAGCAGCTAGTCTATGGTGGACGTTTTACTGACCACCAGAGCTAACGTCATGGTGACTGCACTCCACAAGTCCTGTCATTCCACGCGGGTTCACACACCTCCCATCTCCTAGAAACTCCCAAACCCAAGT
>NW_019455746.1:0-694 GCF_002814215.2 Seriola lalandi dorsalis | reverse complement strand
AGGACCTGTATAATGTTGTCAAGGCCCAAAGATTATTCTCAAAAGCCAGATGGAGACTTTGATCTTGGTTATAAAGAAATCAACCATCGTCTTTATTTAATCACTGTATGATAACAGGAAGCAGGGCTACTGTCTTGAAGTGCTCTTAACCTTTTGAGTTCTCTATTTCTTGACTCAAAGCCACTACAGATACGTGTGCTCACTGTACTGCACTTGATTCTTTGCCTTAGGGGTATTTGCATGCCAAGTGCCTCTTCTAAATGCAGAGACGGCTGCAGTGATGACGTTGCTTGCTTTGGTCTGGCGTGCCTCAGACTGAACCAAATTGAAATGAGCCTTCAGAGAAGGCCTCCTCAAGGCCACAACCTGTAGTTTGGACTAGAGCTCTGGATGTAAACTCAATGAACTACAGGCAGTGTCTTTCGGGCACTAGTGATGTCTGAGAAGCAACAGACCACACTTCTGTTACACATTATACAACAGCAATGAACAATGAACATAAGCGGTAATGGGTTATACTGGGCTTTCATTATACTTCATTGCATTGAAAAGAGAAGTGGCAAACACTATTTTCACACATTTAAAAAATACAAACCCCATAGTCTGAGTAAAGTTGAGACACTACAGGGCTATGATTAACTGACCATCTTAGCAGAAAATCCTATGACAAGTCAGATGACAGAGGATTACAATA
>NW_019455745.1:0-559 GCF_002814215.2 Seriola lalandi dorsalis | reverse complement strand
GCATTTCTCATGACTGATTGATCGTGTGCAGCAGCTGTTCTCAGCCTGAAACAGACTGAGCAGGTGAAAGCGGGTGGAGGCTGAGATTCCTCGTTGGTTTCAGCTGTTAGATCTGCTTTGGTCGAACAGGGCGGATACAGATGGAAGGAGGGTGAAGGTTAAAGGGAAGTTTCTGAAGTTTTGGAGAAGATGCCGGAGACGCTGTGAACGAGCCTCCAGCTTGATGGTGCTGCTAATTAGTGAAAATGTTAAGGGCCGATGATTTATCAGCCTTCATATTTTAGGCTGTTACTGCAACTGAGAAGCTGTCAAAGCCAAATTCATGTCACCTGTGTGTGTGTGTGTGTGTGTATGTGTGTCTTGAAGAACAAAGCCTGTCAAGTTGCGTCGATAGATGGTGAAATTATTATTGCGTCATGGATTCATGAATACTTTTATCTCCCTGTCACTACTGTCACTATAACTGACAGTAGTGTTTGTGTGTGTGTGTGTGTGTGTGTGTGTGTCTGTGTGTGTGTGCGTGTGTGTGTGTCTGTGTGTGTGTGTGTGTGTGTGTGTG
>NW_019455744.1:0-615 GCF_002814215.2 Seriola lalandi dorsalis | reverse complement strand
ATCCTGCTACGGTAGCTCAGCGGGCTCTGAGCTTTTGTGTTTTCTTGGCATGGAACTGCAGCGTTTGCCTGTTGACAGATGAGCACATCAGTCTACTGGAAACCAGGATTAGGAGGGAAAGTAAAACCTGCAGAATGACTCTGACCATCAACATCTAATCCTGGATGCGGTTGTTAAAATGCTTCATACTTCAACCGAATGCTTTAAATGTTGTCAACGTCATCTCTCTTCCATCAGCCGCCATCACTGTGTATAAAACTAATATTATTAAAAATGATTTATATAAAAATAAAAGTCTTCTCTTCTCACCTCTCTGCATTTGCTCTGCTGGGATCTCTGCTCAGGTCACATCATACACAAACACACACGATAGCTTTGTGATGAGAGACCAAACAGCGAAGAACAGTGAAGCTTTACTACAATCAACAGTGTGTATCACCTGATGAGGTGACATATCCTTTAACATAGTTTTCCTGACATTGCTTAGAAACATATTCCCCTGCCTCCACCACCGCCTGCTGGAACGATGAGCTGTAAACTCTCTGTTTGTTTCAGCAGCTTGATTTGTCCACAGTTAAGCAACAGCTGACATGGATTTGAATGACTCTTTGTACA
>NW_019455743.1:0-527 GCF_002814215.2 Seriola lalandi dorsalis | reverse complement strand
TTTTTTTTTTTTTTTTGCAACACATGCTCCACTCTTCTATTTATTTATTTTTTCATGTCCATGTGTGTGCGCGAATGAGAGAGAAAGAGAGAGTGAGGCTAAAATCCATGGAGACTGAAAGATAAAGCATCACATGATGGGCACTGTAATTGCATCCGAGACAACGAAGCACATTAAAAAATCCCCCTCCCTTTCTCGCATGTTTTATTGCCCTCATCCTCTCTCCTTGATGGAATTATTACCCTATTTGTCCTAAGAAAGAGGAAGCTGGCAGAAACCATTCAGACAACAGCCCATCCCAGAGGGTAGATTGTCCCCTGTGATATGAATGTGCTCAGACACAGTGATAGAGACCTGTAGTCATATCAGTAGGGAGAGGATTTAAAGCAGCGATGGTCTTCGTTTCTCCACTGTCCATCATCTCTCTGTCTGTGGTCCTGAAGGTATGAGGCTGGGAGGGAAGATACAGGCACAGCTGCTTATTATTATCACCCCTGACAAGATATTATTCTCATATATTTACCATA
>NW_019455742.1:0-634 GCF_002814215.2 Seriola lalandi dorsalis | reverse complement strand
CTGGGATCTGACAATTATTATATATTTGAGACTATATTTGACTATCCAGTGCTGCACTAAAGCGAAGGGTGGAGATAGGTCTGGCTTTGCAAACAGTTTGATTGATGTTATGTTTTTTTAAATAAGATTTCTAAAACTTAATATCATAATCAGCTGATGTTGATCTTAGTTTTCCCCCAATGTTGGTCATGTGCCTGTTTGGCCATATGGGCTTTACTGGATGAAATCTTTTTTTTTTTGTGCTGAGGTGGTGTTTGTGTTGGAGTCTTTGTAGTGCTGGTAGCCAGTCTTTTGTTGACGTTAGCAGACTCCATTTCTAACTTAATGTTAGCTAGGGTTGTTCTAGGGGAGTTTAAGACAACGATTAAGGCCCACTGGGAAGCGAGCTGTAACTTCACATCCTTTGGATTTTACTGGATTTGTCCCAAGTGGATTAAAAGTATAAATAAGCATAAAGTGGAAATACTCAAGTAAAGTAGAAGAACCTTTATGTAAGTAAAGTAATTAAGTAAATTTACTTTCCACCACTGCTAACGTGTTAGCAGAAAAACTTTTGTGAGAACATCCTCTACCCCTCAGTAGAGTCACCTCATATGCAGACATTATCATCACAAGTTTAAAAACCACATACATT
>NW_019455741.1:0-626 GCF_002814215.2 Seriola lalandi dorsalis | reverse complement strand
TTACGACCCAACATCATGTGACAAGAGGAAAATAAGTAGAAGAAGAGAAGTTCAGATATCAGCTGATTCCACAGGTGTAGGTCACCTCCTCGTGGTCGTATCCCTCCGCCACTCAGACTAGTTCCAGCTTACGTCCCTGTCGACCCAGAGTCAGAGAAATATTAAACATTCGTGTGAAAGTTTGAGTAATGGTTAAAAAGTGTCTCCTGAGGTCACCGTGACCTTTGACCTTTCACCACCAAAATCTAAACAGTTCATCCTTGAGTCCTGGTGAAAGTTTTTATCAAATTTGAAGAAGTTCTGTCGAGACGTTACTGAGATCCCATGTCTATAAGAACGAGATAGACGGGCAGACAACCGGAAAACAAAATGGCGGCTCTGATTGTCGCTGGCGTGGAGGAATAAAAATTATGGAATAAAAGGAGAATACTTTGTGAAATGTTGTGGGGGGGCTCTGCAGCACAGGCCAGTGTGTGTGTTGCCTGAGAGACGAAATCAAGGGCAAAACAACCTGAAAATCAGCAGCTACTGGTGGTAAAGATGAAATAATACGAGCACACGCTGACACCTGAAGCTCCTCCCCTCAGCTCTGATCATGGCTGCCGCTCAGATTCAGCTCATTTCAC
>NW_019455740.1:0-647 GCF_002814215.2 Seriola lalandi dorsalis | reverse complement strand
CTGTGTGGCAGGATTCAGACAAAGAGGGTGATTGGGGCTCTGATATTTTTTGTTGACCGTTAAGTTTTGATTTTAAGTTTTCCACAATTGCTGGTCTGTACCTGTTGTCTCAAATAAACAGCGTCAAACTCATATGGATTTGTACAAACACGTCGCAGTTAAGAGCCCATTTAGTCTCTTTGCAGCTTTCTCCAATGGACAGTAATCGCTACAGTAACAGCTCCAGTCAGCAGTGATGTAAACATGATAGCTGGGTGAAGTCACTCATTTTTGCCCCTTTTTCTGCTGTAACATCTTTCATTTCTTGGCTTTGAGCAATTTATAGTGCAGCCAACAGAGGTGAGGCCGTCACAATAGGAACCCTAAGACTTCATTTGTGAGCATTATAGGTCCTTTGGCCTAGTTGGACAAAGACAGAGTAGCTGTTTCCGCCTGTTTCTAGACTCTGTGCTAAGCCTGGCTAACTGGCTGCTGACCGTAGCTTTACAGTATATTCAATATACAGATATGAGAGTGGAATCCATCTTCTCACAGAACTCTTCACAAGAAAGTGAACAAGGGTATTTCCTGGAAATGTTGAACTTTAAGTCAGTCATGTGTTGGATGAAGTAAAATTATTGTTGTGAATTGTAAGTGATAGTGACTCG
>NW_019455739.1:0-667 GCF_002814215.2 Seriola lalandi dorsalis | reverse complement strand
TGCTCTATCTGTTTTAATATCAAATGTCGCTTTTATTTTATTTATTTTTCTGTGTTACGCTCCGTGACGGTATCGGATGTTTCCAGGTGATGAGTCACATGATCCTTTTATTTGCTGACTTAAGGTGACACAACAAGGGCAGCACTATATTTGAGTTCTGCGTGAGGTGTGAACACATCAGTAAACAGGAGGATTACAGAGATGCTCTATTTTAGGAAGTGGCAGGACGTGATGGAGGTCAATAAGGGAGGGGTGAAAAAATGCAGCCAACAAAAAAGTATAAAAGCAGATAGACAGGACAACTGGTGACTCATTCTCATGTAAGAGACAGTATGAAGATTATTAGGGGGATTTTGTTCTTGTTTTATTTTGATTTAATTTAATTTAATTTAATTTAATTTAATTTTATGTAAAAAAAAAAAAAAACCCTGTATTATCCTTGGAAGTAAATCTTAGCACAGAGCTGTCAGGTAGGACCAGTTCTCAGGGAGACCTGGTTTCTTGTCCATGAGGAGATATCACATGGTTTGGCACACAAAGTTTTTGAAGTTTCTCGGGGCTCATATCAAATTGATGCATTATTAATAAATGACAGAGAAGGATTCTTCTGAATCCAGTGCATTCTGCTGTAATGGCCTCGCCGAGGTTAAGACCTGATACCTCCATC
>NW_019455738.1:0-765 GCF_002814215.2 Seriola lalandi dorsalis | reverse complement strand
CCCCGCCACACACACCTTGCTCTGTCAACTCAGCTTAATTAGCAGCAACGATAACGACCTGTAGTGAATTATTGTTTTTAATTATACAATTTTACCGCCTCTACAAATAAGATCGGTGTTTATGAGCTGGATGAGGGGCAGTCAGCAAGGAATCATTTACCGTCAATTTTCCCCTCCAAGCTGAAGTGAGTGTGAATCAACGTGCAGCCGCTGAAAAGAGAGAATTAAATCCAATTTCCATTACCGTGATAAAGTGATGACATCAGATCAGAGAGTGCCCGATAGCTAAGTATGGAAATCTGAGCACACGCATGTGCAGGCCTGCCTTCAGCACCAACCGCCAGCGATGCATGTCACTGTGCAAATCAAGTGCGCAATACTTGCCTCTTTCTCCTGTTCTCATTGGCGCACACACACACACACACACACACACACACACACACACACACACACAAATACAAGCCCACATACACACACACAGAGACATAAAGAGTCTATTGAGCCATCACATGGATTAATGTTTGGTAGAGTGGGCTTGGATTTGCTCTCGCCATAACAAGGCTCCAGCGCTTCCCCTCTGCTTGGATATCCAGCCTCCGTGGCCACGTTACACCTGGATGGCTCTGCTAATGGAAGCATTTTATTAGACTTGCATGCAGGAGGCCTGGCACGACCGTCCCTTTTTATTATTCATATAGCCCTCTTTTCAGATTCCATGCTCATTTTAGCCCCATGACCCCTACATCAGGGCAGTGCAAACACACA
>NW_019455737.1:0-710 GCF_002814215.2 Seriola lalandi dorsalis | reverse complement strand
TGTTAACTAGCTAAAACAGCCACAGACGACCTAATCCAGTCAAAGAGGAAAGCAGCATGTGATTTTTGCTTGAATTTGAATATTCCATTATATTTTGAACTGTCACCTGGTGCCTGAATTTTTTAATTCTCTATCTTTAAATAATTAAAGACATACCCACCATAATTTATGCAGAAAGTTTCACAGAATGCAGGAAATTCACGGAATTGAGATTAAAATTCCCTGGGGAAGGTCCCCCACACACCCTCTGTGTTTCCTTACCAAAGTTCACATAGGCATGAAACCTATGCTCCAGGGTATCTGTGCATGTCTGCTTCAGCATTAGGCTAATTATTGTGTATGCATTTTTTCAGGATAAAAATTACGTGCAATGTAAATTGGTTTATTCCATGTCGATGCCAAAACTAAAAAAAACGACAAAATGTGGTGGAGATGTGATTCTTCTGGGACTGAAGAGGGCAGAGTGATAACCCTACAAGAGTCCTGGCCTGACATCAAACTGGTGGAGAAGAAGAAGAACGCCGGCATAAAAAACAACAACAACATGTGGAATGGCAGCAGAAAGGTCCACCACGGGAAGAAGAAATAAACACAGCCAGACTGATGTGTGAATAGTAATTGGTTAAAAAACTTTATTATCCCATAATTATGAGAATTTCTCCTTGTCAACACCACATGTAATGATAGAGGAGGAATGCCAATACAATTTA
>NW_019455736.1:0-869 GCF_002814215.2 Seriola lalandi dorsalis | reverse complement strand
AAAACTTACAGCTCCCAGTTGTAAGTCGTCACAGTAATAAAACATGCTTTGGCACATGAGTTTTCCAGGTACACTGGTCAGAAAAAGCAACTGTCAGAACAAACTATGGAAAGATTTGTCACTGTGAAGAAACCCCAATACAGAACAGCCCCTCAACAGAGTCTGAGACAACTGAACCTGACCTTGTGGAAAAAAACTGAAATCAGACTGAAAACCAATTGGTTTAGTGGTTTTTGTGGATACGGGACACTACATGCCCCAAACTACTCTCATCTGCAAGAAAACAAACTGTCATGTTCGCCGGTGATGCCTAATGAGCTCATATTTTGCAGTGAGGCCAGTTCAGTTTTATTCATTGTTTAGTTAAAGGTCAATATTTATCTTCTAATTTGCATAGTGAAAAAAAAAAAAAACAGCAGGCTTGTTTGTGTTTTTGAATAGGCCTATATTGTTTGATTTAATATTGATGCTAGTCCATATCAGAGATGTGTGTAGTATGAGTGCATGTTGGGGCACCATGGGAAAAACTAGAATAAGACTAGAATAAATATTTACCATTTGTGTGAAATTTGGTCATAATTGCTGCGTGAAACCTTGACTCGTGGCTAAAAAGTGTTTTGTGTCACAGTGACCTTGAACTTTGACCTGTGAACACCAAAATCTAATCAGTTTGTCCTTGAGTCTCAGTGGACTTTTGCGCCAAATTTGAAGGGATTCTCTTGGGGAATTCTCAAGATATTGCATTTACAAGGCCAAAATCATGTTTTGTGAGGTCACTGTGACCTTGACCTTTGACCACCAAAAGCTAATCAGTTCATCCTTGAGTCCAAGTGAATGTTTGTGCCAAATTTAAGGAAGTTCCTTCAAAG
>NW_019455735.1:0-535 GCF_002814215.2 Seriola lalandi dorsalis | reverse complement strand
GGGGGGGGGGGGGTAAGAGGGGAAGAGAATTTAGAGACAGAGGAAGGCACACACACACACACACAGCTGCACCTGTGGTGAGGATTCTTTGTCTTCTTTTTCTGGGGGCGTGGTTGGACCAGCGTCTTCCCTTCTTTGGTTTAGTTTGGCCGGAGTCTCCAGTTTTTTTTTTCCCTTTGTTTTTGTTTGCAACTTTGAATATTTTTGGGGTTAATTTAATAAAGCTTGGGTTAATTGTTCCTTTTGTCTAGCGTCATCCTTTCAAATGTTGCAGCCTCCTCTTTTTGAGCCTTAGTTTTTCTCCTTTGTGTGGAGGCCGTAACACTGCCACATTATTGTAAGCTATGAATCTCAAGTCATTATCCTGCAGTGAAAGGTTAATCTATAACAAGACAATGCTAACAGTCACAGTAAGAATTACTCTAATCCAGTGTGATAACAATAGAAAGACCACACTGCATTCAACTGACAGCTGTTTTGAATTGGAGGAAGGTATCTCAGCTTTCACTCTGCTCCTCTGTGACATCAAAACAGA
>NW_019455734.1:0-618 GCF_002814215.2 Seriola lalandi dorsalis | reverse complement strand
TTATACTTAAGAAATCACTTAAAGTCAGTCACCTTAGCGACCAAAGTAAGGAAAAAAACTAAAGGTACCTCTGACTCTGTCTTAAGTGCAACATGACAAAGTTTATGGTGTCAAGTCAAGAACATGAACACATCCCAAGAGGAGTGAGAGAACCCAGTGCACACCCTTATTGATGAGGAATTAATTCTATATTACGCAAGTGATAAAGCTAACGCCAGCAATCATATGGTCTCCATGGAAACAGTACAACTTTACCACTGTTGCATCACTTTTAATGCTGTAAATTACTTAATTATTTTCCTTAACAAAAGGAAACCCTCTTAAGAGATTCTGTTCAACACCCCTCAGCTAAGGAGAAATGAAACCTTAAGTGTTATACTTAAGTAGAAAACCTAAGGTGTTTTGTGGAACTGGACCCTGATTGATGAAGAGCTGCTGAGGTCGTCCTTCTAGCAGGTTCTCTCATCTCTGCATCTCCTGAAGCTGTTAGAGTGACACTGTGTTCTTTGCTCAGTTACTCCAGGAAGAATCCTGTTCTCTAAACTCCTTTTATATCCCAGTTATTGAGGTCACTGTGATCCTGGAACACTCAAAGCTTTAGAAATGGTTTTACACCTT
>NW_019455733.1:0-727 GCF_002814215.2 Seriola lalandi dorsalis | reverse complement strand
AGGTTGGGGCTTATTCTGGTTTGGATTCTGTGCCCAGCCCACATTCATCTTCAGCTGGTCACAGTTTTGGTTTCAAAAAACTAAACAACTGATGATCTCTGTCTATATGATGGTTAAAATTATTATCTTCCCCTTTGTTATTCTGCATTGAAATTCTTGTCATCTCTCCATCTGTGGTCTTCATAACTTGAGCAGATTTAACAGGTAAAAACAAAGAGATATAAATTATACCTGGAGCTGCAGCCGTGACACTCATTGAGACACTTAAGGTACTTTAATCTTATTGCCACAATTTGTGCAAAAAATCACTCCTCTCAGTTGTAACTCAGCCAAATCTACACAGACAGGATGCACACTTTAGGTTGAGTGTGATTTACACTTCCTGAAAACATTATTATCTCTGAAACAAACTCAGACCATCAAAATCTGTAATCTGTTAGTCTGTAACTGCAGAATTTATTTTCCACATCACAGCAAACCAGTGACAGTTGTAGTTCTTACAGACAGACAGGAGCCACAAATAGCTAATTTGTCATTCTTTTAATGGACCAGTTTACCAAAATGAAAGCAAATATAGAATTAAGTATGAATTGAATCCCTGCGACCCAGTAATCCCGGGTTAAGGCATCGACGATGAACCACGATGCCCCTGGTTTGTGTGTGTGTCATTTCCTGTCCTGTCTCCAGTGCAGCTCTCTTATAAAGACATAAAATGCTTCAGAGAAAT
>NW_019455732.1:0-682 GCF_002814215.2 Seriola lalandi dorsalis | reverse complement strand
TGTATGGAATAAGTGTGTTTTGGTTTCCTACCTTTATAATTGTGTTAGCTTGCACATCAGTAGCTACTGTGGCTTAACCACAGAGCTGACATGATTAGCTGCTGTCATTTCCATGTTTGATTGTTCTGCTTATTTCATTTACAAATGTTATTTCCATTTAGCTCAGGATTGATTAGATCATAAGAATGGAATTAAAGAATTAATAAGTTACTGCAGCTTGATACATTTCATTTTTATAGCCTCAGAGACGCCATGTTTGATCATTAATATCTTTTCATGAACTCACCGAACTTTGTTAGACGGAAGACAAACGTGTTCTCAGTATGACTGAACCATTAAAAGTTTCTGCTTCGTACCATTTTATTTTTAGGCCCCACGTTTGGAAAAAAGGTGCAAATGAAAATGACAGGGATCATTTTTTCAGTCCCTCTCTGTCAAATCAAGTTGTTTGACACGGTGTGAAGCAAAGGATCCGTGTGTGTTGTTCAGATATTTGTCAAAGTACTTTGTGATTAGAACAGGAGCGAGGACTGTTTTGTTTTTTATATCACAGTATTACAAATTTAAAAAGGGACACTCAACTCAAACATGAGTCCACATCTTTCCACCGACTCAGAACAGGGATGAAATGAGCTACAGTCCTGACCTACATGTGTTCTGGAGCAGCCCGCTTCATAATGTA
>NW_019455731.1:0-741 GCF_002814215.2 Seriola lalandi dorsalis | reverse complement strand
TTAAATTCCACTCCGATGTATTTTATGTATTTAACCTCATATCTAATATAGAGTATGTATTGATCCTCTCTGTTCTCAGTCATATTGCGGTCATGGCCGTGGAGATGCTGTGGACCTTATTCATCCTGCCTCTGTGTTCGGCCCATGCAGCTCGCTCCCAGAACGGGTCTCAGGGTAAGAATTTATTTGTCCAGCGGGTCCATCTGAATGTCCTACATGAAGTCCAGTGAGACCAACATTATCTCTGTCTGTCTGTCTGTCTGTCTGTCTGTCTGTCTGTCTGTCTGTCTGTCTGTCTGTCTGTCTGTTGTGTCTCTGGCTCTCAAGGACTTTCCTGTGTGAACGACTTTGTCAACAACGTCAGCTGCACGTGGAACAGCACCGCTGCGGCTCCTGGTCTGGACTGTTGGATCCACGGTGTCAAGAAAATCTGGAAGGTCGAGAGCAACAGAAGAGTTCCTGAACTAATCGGGTAAGATAATATACAGATGTTGTATTTGTTATTGGCTGTTTAACATGTATTTGCTTCATTTTCTTGGAGATTCCATGAAGAGAAAATAAACCTGTTTGTCCCGGGGTTTGTTTGTTTGGTTTTTAACTAGTCAAAGCTGCAAGCTGAGACAACAGGGAGCCTCTCCTCCAGGCTGCAGTTTCGTCTTCGAAAATCAAGTAAGTCACCAAGATTAGATAAAATAAGAAGAGATGAGATGATATAAGATAAGATAAGATAAGATAAGATAA
>NW_019455730.1:0-575 GCF_002814215.2 Seriola lalandi dorsalis | reverse complement strand
TGGGCTTTACAGTGTGTACAGGTGGAAGTAACTATACATGAGCTGCACATGCACATGTTGAACTCTGGTGGAGGGTACATCGTTATAATTCACGCACAGATTCTTTATGTAGTTCCTGGGCCATGACACAACTGCTGGACAATAACATTTGGATTGTGGATGGATCTGGTCTTTAACATCCACGTCTCAAACGGTCTCATGAATGTTTACAGTGGGTCCAGATATATAAACCTAGAGCTTCACGTTCTCTGCTTCCTATCTTAAAGGCGAACTGTGTTACCTGGAAACATCAGCGGTTCATGTTTTTGTGTTAATATTAAGAATAGATGCTGTTGGAAATATGTTTGTATGTGTGTATGAACACAAGGGACTTACATTTAGTTTACATGAATCCATAATGAAAATAAAAATCTCAGCAACATGATTTTCCATATGAGTTCTAAAAAAAATAAATAGAATATCTTAAATTTAATCTTACGCCAAACATTTTAACCTCCTTTCAGTTTTTATATGGTCATGGCATCATATCATATCATATATATATATATATATATATATATATATATATATATATA
>NW_019455728.1:0-577 GCF_002814215.2 Seriola lalandi dorsalis | reverse complement strand
AATTCAGTTTAGTATTGACTGGAAGCCAGTGCAAAGACCAGAGAAGTGGTATGGTATGCTCTTGTTTTTTGGATTTTGTGAGAGACCTAGCAGCAACATTCTGAATAAACTGTAGCTGTCTCATGGTTTTATTTGTGAGAAGAGTATTGCAATAATCAACTTTTGAGGGTCTAAAGGCATGAGTAAGTTTCTCTAACTCCTGCTCAGACACATAGTCTCTGATCTTAGCTGTGTTTTTGAGAAGCTAACATTGTCTGTCACAATGATTACATGAGGGAGGAACTGAGTCACAGATGTGTCTGTTTTCGGTGTCTTTTTAGCACACAGAATCCATGTTTTGTTGCACAGTATCCGTGTGTTGTGCTATAATGTGTGTGTATTCATATATCGTCACCTTCCTAAAATAATGGCCTAAGTCATGTTTTGACAAAAAATTTTTTTTTGCCTAAATCACCCCCTCATGATGCTGGCCACCTCTGGTAAAATCGCCTGAATCCTCAGTTGAGGGGAACATGCAATTCTACCCCCGGTTGTATAATGGCCTATGTCAAAAGTGTGACTCTTTTGTTGAGTTTTT
>NW_019455727.1:0-788 GCF_002814215.2 Seriola lalandi dorsalis | reverse complement strand
GGGGGGGGGGGTGCTCGGATGGGAACAAGGGTTTATTTGTCTATTATTAACTGGGCCTCACACCAGATTATCCAAACCTACCCTGAAGCACTTTATGCTTTTATAAATGAGGCCTGGAGCACAACAACAGATGACTGGAAACATACTGAGTGTTGTGAGCTGCTTCATGCTTCTGAGTGTTGTTGGAGAAATGAGTCGGAGTGTGTGTGTTGTGCTGTCGAATCATTCGGCGGCCCAATCACGCTTCGTCAGAACAGAACTAATTATGACATGATGAGTCCCATGAGCGCAAACAACAAATGGAATACACACACAAACACATACTTGTGTATACAACAAATACTGGCACACATAAACAAGTACACGTCCACCATCCCCTCATCCACACACACACGCACGCACGCACGCACGCACACACACACACACACACACACACACAGATTTTGTATCAGCGTATATGTTGGCAGATAATACTGAGAAGCTGAAGTACAGAGATGCCAGAATCATTTTTTCTTGCTTCTGTTCCTTCCAGTGAATCCCCTTAATAACTGGTCTCATCAACATTATTATATAACGTTATTCGATGGAGAATTCTTCCGGTTGTTTTATAATATTCAGCATTTCACAAGCATTCACTGCAGTGTGATTTTAGACCGACGTATATATAAAAGGACCATGGTGACGGGACAAAATGAGCTTTAGTTAAGTCAAAAACACAGTTAATATGAATGGATTTTGTTACTTCTGTCATTATTATTTGTCTCACATCTATTCATCAATTATCCATA
>NW_019455726.1:0-578 GCF_002814215.2 Seriola lalandi dorsalis | reverse complement strand
ATTAAAAAAATCATTAAAATATATAAGTATATAATAAAATAAGATATGCATTGGATATAACGAAACTGTCAATATTGCACAGTTATAGCAGGAACAGTTCATGAGGCAATGTACATTAGTTTAAACCAGTGCTTTTCTCTGTGAGGGTGCAGCTAGCAAAAGTTTTTGTCCAACATGTTGTTGAGGGGGAAACACTAATGGAAAATAATACGATGTCGTGGTAATTTTTACCTTTAACTGAGAAAGAATTGAGGATGAGGAGAAACCTGGAAGGGGGTGAGTGACTCAGAGAGAAGTAAAGGTGTTAAAGTCAACCTGTTTTGTTAATTCAAAATCACAAAAATGTTTCTGTGTTTGTGTTATTGATGGATGTGTATTGTGCAATGATTTCAATAAGAGAAAACTTTTTCTTCTCCTCTGTTTCTGTCTTCCATCCTTTTCCTGTGTTGAATCACTGTTCTCACCAGGTGTGTAAACATGTTCTGTGACCATCAGACGTAGCAAAAGATAAAGAATGGAGTGACCTTAAAAACAGCCTTGAGAGTTGTAGCACTATTTCCTCCTAATTCAACAGTCTC
>NW_019455725.1:0-631 GCF_002814215.2 Seriola lalandi dorsalis | reverse complement strand
ATTGATACTGTTGCTATGGATACGTGGAGTTTATTATAGTTTGATAGTGGTCAAACTAAAGCAGGCGAGGCTCCGAACCCCAGTGAGGAATTTCTGTCCATGTGTTCGATGTGATGTGTAAAAGTCTCGACCACTGAGTCATTCAGCAGAGAGAGGGGGCAGAGAGGAGTGTGTGTGTGTGAGTGTGTGAGTGTGTGAGTGTGTGAGTGTGTGAGTGTGTGTGTGTGTGTGTGAGTGTGTGTGAGTGTGTGTGTGTGTGTGAGTGTGTGTGTGAGTCAGCTGGTATTTAAACACCACACCCTGCTCGGTGCGATCATAACGGAGCTGCTGCTGCTCGCTGCCTCTCTGCTGCTGCTGCTTCTCTGAAGGTAAGAACACAAGGGAACTGAAGCGACTCCTGTCTGTCTGGACACACACTCAGTTTCCCTTTAATGGAAGAACTCAGAGTTTAGTCTGTGAACTTCAGCACAACAACAGTACTTAAGTGTTTTTGTCTCTCGGTCTCGGTGAGTCTGTGTCTGTTGGAAGTTGGATTCTCTCTCAGCTGCTGATGTGAAAACATGCTGCTGGTCTCTGGGTGTGGCGGCTGAAGACCCTCTCTGCTCTCTGTAATTATCACTGTATCATGTTC
>NW_019455724.1:0-848 GCF_002814215.2 Seriola lalandi dorsalis | reverse complement strand
GATGATGATGATGATGATGATGATGATGATGAAGAAGATGATTATGAAGAAATGCTGCTGTAAACACTCTTCTGATCTGTGAGTCTCTGAACCTGTTTGTTTATTGATCATTTGTATCTGTGGAAGCTTCATCAATAAATGTTTGATATTTGATCTGCAGCTGTTTTGTTTGTTTTTCTTTTTTTAAATAAAGTTTTTATTGTAAATTGTGAAACTGGCCCCAGGTCCCTAAATCCCCAGTAAACCCCCCGAGTTTTAATGACTGACAGACTACATGTCCCATCAGGCCCGGGTCCAGGTGTGGGCTGGGTGTGAGCTCTGTCTCTCTGGACTCCAGGTCCTGGTTCGAGTCCAGACCACGACGATCCAGTTCAGTAGAAGCACAAATCTTCATTAACTGAAGCTTAAGTGGAAAATCGTCAGTTGCACATTCGGTTTTATTGTAACTGTGTTTTGTTTGTGGTGGAAACAGCTGATGAGCTTTTCATCAGTTTTCACTTCAGCTGGAAACATGAATTTTCAAACATGAAAACTGGACTTTAGTTTTGAGTTTTTGTCAAACAAAATGTTCAGACAGAAATTTCACTGTGATCTGATTTCATTTCAGTCTTGGCAGCTTCAGGCTTCCATAGTTAAACTTTTTAAATCACAGGTTAATTCATCCTAAATAGTAAATGAACTTTTTCAGAGGCTGAATTCAAATGAATTAATGAGAATATAATGTATGAATGTGTTTGAAAAGGAAACTGTAGATGTGTGCAGCAGGCGGCCAGCAGGAGGCGCCGCCTGACTGGTTTTAAACTACAAGCTAAACAGTTTCAAAAGCTTTAAAATCAGTTTTAAAGCTG
>NW_019455723.1:0-617 GCF_002814215.2 Seriola lalandi dorsalis | reverse complement strand
ATTTAATAAAGTTATCAGCTGCACCTGAGAATGCGATACTGTTGTAACGCTCTGTTAAGCGTCAGGATCTGCTCTAAGTCCTCGTCAGAAGCGTTCTCTGTGTCTGAGAACTGAGTTTTTGTCACTCATTGTCCTGTCTATACAGAACACTTCAGGATAGGTTTTCCTGTCTATTTGAGTAGGGTTAGGGTAGGGTTAGGGTTAGGGTTAGGGTTAGGGGATCGCCATACACAATGAATGGCAAAGACCTTCACCCAAATTAGATACCCCGATCCTCATCTATTAGACACGTTTTTGGGTCTTCCAAATTCCATCTTCCTTCTTTTTTATTCCAACTTCCATACTTTTCCACCACTTCACTACCTCGCCACTAGGTGGCAGCATAACTAAATTTATTAAATATTCCAAATTCTATATTGGAATTCCAAATTTGATCTTTTTTTTTAACTTTCCATATTATTATATATTCATGCAGTCAATCATCCTATTTCCCTAGATCACATATCTCAACACATTGTTGCCTCTGAAGGCATGTTAACGCCTAAAAACTTTAAACAAAATAACTAAAAATAACAAGGTCTACTTCCTTAATCAAACTTTCCCCCTTAAACCATATT
>NW_019455722.1:0-683 GCF_002814215.2 Seriola lalandi dorsalis | reverse complement strand
AAAGATCAACACATTACTATTTGGCCAAGTCGGGTCGAGTCTCTCTCAACCACACCGGGGTCAAGAGTCTGGACACCCTCCAAGATCTAGCTTAGCTTTTTATACAGTGACTATCACGTACACATGTTTAAGCAGACAGTTCAAATTTCATCCAGGGTACAAAGTATGTTTATCTTGTTTAATCATTGAGTGTACATTCATTCGCGGAGATCAGTTCATTCGGTTTGTTCATACATCAAGGAGAACACCCAGTCCGATTAAAAGAAAACATTACATGAAATGGAGGAAAACTGTTTTTTTCCATTACAATTTCCACTATAACTCTCTTATAATATGAAGGCAAAATTATGTTTCCTTTGTTTCCTTGGTTCAAGGAAGATCAAGCTCATTGCAGATCAAACTAATTTGACAGTTTTGTTTACTTACTTTTACAAATGACTTTAATTCTTCGCAGTGTATTTGGGACCAATATTCACTGACACATGAACATATCAACTCTGAGTGATCCTGCAAAAACCTGACAGGTTGGCCATAGGGGATCAATTTAAATGTCTATAACTGAACATTTTTCACAATTTACTCCAAAACCTAAATATTCCCATCACCACCATTAGCTAACCGGCATCACTGTCTTACGCTATGTTTATTTGGATGCATATCTTCTATTAATAAAATAAATTTAC
>NW_019455721.1:0-727 GCF_002814215.2 Seriola lalandi dorsalis | reverse complement strand
ATTTCTCTGAAGCATTTTATGTCTTTATAAGAGAGCTGCACTGGAGACAGGACAGGAAATGACACACACACAAACCAGGGGCATCGTGGTTCATCGTCGATGCCTTAACCCGGGATTACTGGGTCGCAGGGATTCAATTCATACTTAATTCTATATTTGCTTTCATTTTGGTAAACTGGTCCATTAAAAGAATGACAAATTAGCTATTAGCGGCTCCTGTCTGTCTGCAAGAACTACAACTGTCACTGGTTTGCTGTGATGTGGAAAATAAATTCTGCAGTTACAGACTAACAGATTACAGATTTTGATGGTCTGCGTTTGTTTCAGAGATAATGATGTTTTCAGGAAGTGTAAATCACACTGAACCTAAAGTGTGCATCCTGTCTGTGTAGATTTGGCTGAGTTACAACTGAGAGGAGTGATCTTTTGCACAGATTGTGGCAATAAGATTAAAGTACCTTAAGTGTCTCAATGAGTGTCACGGCTGCAGCTCCAGGTATAATTTATATCTCTTTGTTTTTACCTGTTAAATCTGCTCAAGTTATGAAGACCACAGATGGAGAGATGACAAGAATTTCAATGCAGAATAACAAAGGGGAAGATAATAATTTGAGCCATCATATAGACAGAGATCATCAGTTGTTTAGTTTTTTTAAACCAAAACTGTGACCAGCTGAAGATGAATGTGGGCTGGGCACAGAATCCAAACCAGAATAAGCCCCAACCT
>NW_019455720.1:0-647 GCF_002814215.2 Seriola lalandi dorsalis | reverse complement strand
TGTTCCCCTACTTCAGTTATCCTCTTGCCTTGTTTGTATTTTTGTCTACTTATTTACCCTCCTTGTTACGCAATAAATTAAATCAGTAAATTTGATTTACCAATAACACCTGGTTTTATGTTGCTTCCCTTTTTCCCCTAGCTTGGTCATAACATAAAGACAAGACTGCCAACATACAGTGACTGGGAGCACAGTGCCATGACCTCCATATACAGATGCAAGAAAAACCAACATGGCTGTGGTGAACTGAAATCTGGCTCTGTGAGCAGTCCATGGTCAGTAAGTGAAGTACTCAGTGAGTAAAATTTCCCGGGCTGTTGTGTCTTCTTTGTTTATTTGCAGAAATCAACTGCCTAGGCTGGTACTGGAAGTATGTCTCACAGTGTCGGAGGTTTTGCTTTCTCAGCAAAGTGGTTCATATTATATATCTTGATGCTTCATGTGAACAGTGCAACATCTACTGGCCTGAATGCAAAATGGGTAAATACAAAACTTTGTACATCACAAATTGAATGTAAGTATAAGGGAAAGCATGATTGCATTTTATAATCCAAGCATATATTTATATACTGTAAAAGCAAATAAAAATGTTTTGTATGCATCAAATGTGTCAATATCAGTCAAGTTAAGCTCAATGTCTTTGTTTT
>NW_019455719.1:0-600 GCF_002814215.2 Seriola lalandi dorsalis | reverse complement strand
TCTGGCGTGTATTTTTCCCCCTGTAGGTTGAATTGTTATTTTTACTCAGTAACGGATAGGATTTATAAAGTAGTTAAGTACAATACTTGAGTCAAAACGTACTCAAGTAAAATACAAAATACCGATTTTAAATTGTACTTAAAAAATACAAAATACACAAAAAAAGTATTCAATACAGTAACGTGAGTAAATGTATTTCGTTACTTTCCACCTCTGCCTTTAATCTCTCTCACTCTGCATGCTTCATCTTGTCTGCCTTAATCTGACAACAGTCAATTTCAGACAATTCCTGTTAAAAGGGAGTTTTCCTCTCTCCTGTCGCCAAGTGCTTGCTCTTTGTGGGAACGGTTGGGTTTCTCTCTATAGTAAGAGTCAGGGAACTGCCAATGAAGTAGCGTCTCTAAGAGTGCATCCACACCTTCGTAAAAAAATTTTCTATCAGCAACACAGCCCAGCCCACATCTGGTAAGTGCAGGATAGATGCAACACAGTTACTCTGTTGAATCTCAGCTGGTTAAACCTTCACTCTGTCTCCTTCCGCTCTCTATAATTACATACAGTGTGTTTTAATAGCAGCTGTATTTGCATTGAACTTGTTCT
>NW_019455718.1:0-514 GCF_002814215.2 Seriola lalandi dorsalis | reverse complement strand
GTCCTTTTTTTTTTTTTTTTTTATATATGTCTGACCATCTGCGTCATCCGCCTCTACTGTACTCGGCTGGAGCGGTGCTGCACGTCCACCACTGTGTTCCAGGATTAACGAGCGGGCCTCCGAGCGTCGGCCGCCCCCGACAGGCCAAGGTCAGCGCAGTGATTTCTAGCACTGTCAGGTGGACGTGAGGCCTCTCTGCTCTGTAATGAGCCTCTGCTTCGCCAGAGAAAAGACTGAGTGTGAGTGACAGCGGCCACCTCTGGTAGAAGATCAGACTGTAGAGAAGTGTACCTTAATGAACCAATGAGTGTCTCCTCCTGCTCCTCAGAGCAGCTCTGCTCTCTGCGATGAAAACCTCTTTAATTATTATACTTGTCTTTTCCTGTGAGGACTCTTGACAAACACACTTTAGTTAATGTGAAAGTGGAAACATACTTCCAGGATGACTTCCTTAAGACATAGCGCTTTCATCCATAGCTTTTTCTCAATTCTGCCTCTTGCTGAAGTGGGACAG
>NW_019455717.1:0-581 GCF_002814215.2 Seriola lalandi dorsalis | reverse complement strand
GTTTGCATCCAACTACAAGTCAAAACCAGCTTCATGTTTCTATGACAACAGACGTGTTCTGTTTCAGGCAGACGTATAAATGTCTGGGTCTGAAATCCCTTTTCTATGTAACTGGAGTCCAGATAATTTAGTGGCATATAAATGAATGTATGAAGTAATTAATTAACATTTATTGATTCATGATCCATTATGCGTTAACTAATCATATAAACTCATAGTCACTTGATTATTTATTAACGATGAGCGACAGAAATTCATGATGTATCCTAAATTAATTTGTGCATTAAATGATCAAAGTTATGAATTACTGAAACATGTCTTTTGTGTCCTTGTTTTAAAACGTTCCTGATGCTTTATTTCCAGCATAACTGTGGGTAAGTTTTACATCATGTTATAATTATATCTCTTCAGTTTGACCACGAAGTGGAGGATGCAGTGTTGATCTTCCTGGTGGTAAATGTTGACGGCATGAAACACCGACAAACTAGAATTAATAAAAGACGATTCTTTCTGACCACTCTCACAAATCCAGTGGCAATGTTCATGTGACGGGAATCTGACACTTTAGGTAAGAAGTCACT
>NW_019455716.1:0-708 GCF_002814215.2 Seriola lalandi dorsalis | reverse complement strand
AACTAAAAAATCTAATAAACCCTCAAAACCATGAAGAAGAAATCATTCCTGATTCATAGTGAAGTTCAAAAAAAAGATTACAGAGATGCTCTTCTTTTGCTTTTTGGCCTATATTCATCCAACCCAGAACAAGTCAGTGTAGTAGTAATGGCTGGTTCCATGCAGATGCTGCGTTTTTCTGTTCATAAAAGGGGATTATAAGCTCAGTTTAGCCTCTTGGACTCGACATGTCCCATAAGTGATTCATAAAAGCATCACAGCACAATAACTACAGAACCACCTGCTATGAGCCGGCTCACAGTCTGTACTCGAGGTCCCTCCAGTTCACTGTTCTACACTGAAATAATGTTACAGAAGAAAAAGCATTTATGAATCAGTAGTTAACAGCAGCTCACCACTGTGTGTGTGTGTGTGTGTGTGTGTGTGCTATATTTGTAGAGATATTTGTAGTTCCTTAATGTGACAGTTAATCATAACTCAATCGCTCACGTCGTGTATTTGTATTTCAATTAATTTACTTTCCTTTGCAAAGTATTTTTGAAACCTACAAATTCCAGTATATAAAGACTCATTATGTTTATATTTCATTTTGCTATTTGTGAAAAAAGCACTGAATTGAATATAGTCATGCTCTGAAATAACAAGTAAAACTGAGCACTAAATAAAGCAATAAAACAAATTTGAAAAATGTAAGTAAGTGCAGTAAAA
>NW_019455715.1:0-802 GCF_002814215.2 Seriola lalandi dorsalis | reverse complement strand
CAAAATTTCTGTCTCTGGAAAATAGAAGAAGAAGAATTTATTTTGGCCTCTGGGTTACATTAAATCCATGTAGGTGGAGGCGTTCAGCCTTTATAGGCAGAGATCTGTTTTCTATTGTGTCAAGCTTCTTTTTCGATAAAATCCGGGGAGAGTCAGGAGTGACAGTGATGTGTATATAAGCACAAACAAACTGAACTGAGAGGAAAAGTTAATGAGTTAGTGAGTGTATTCATGAGATCTTAAGTTCACATGTTTATGACTTTATTGTCATCATCAGGTGTTTCCCCTATATGCTGAGCTCATGCCTGTGCAGCTTTGCTTTGTCACACAATTAAAACTTCTCTCTCTCTCTCTCTCTCTCTCTCTCTGCCTGATAAAAATAAATCCACGGCTCTTATTTCATTAAGCTACTAAGCTTTCATCTGAGGGGCGACATTAAGGCTCGGAGTGTTAAGCTGATAAAAAAAACGGATCTGATCTTGATTCTCTGCTGCAGCTAATGAGATTATTCGCTCCTGTTCTTTTACTGATGCAATTAAAACATGGAGGCAATTCACGCGTATTCACTCATTAAAGCAACTTAATTGAATGCGTCTTCTAAAGAGGCCTTAATGCTCTGTTTGCAGAAAGGACAATTAACCCGCAATAAATTATGAGTCGTCATAAAAAATAAGTTGTGATAACGTGATTTACTGCGGCTAATTTGCGGTTTTCTGCGGGGGTCAACAACAAAAACAATTATTAAGAAAGGTGAAGTTTGCTTGGGAAAAATTTGGGAAGATAATGAAGTAGTGATTTCAGG
>NW_019455714.1:0-718 GCF_002814215.2 Seriola lalandi dorsalis | reverse complement strand
GGGGGGGGTGTCAGGGCTGCTCTGGCAGACAAAACTAAAGTGGTTGCTCCAACTCTTTGGAGTCCTGAAACCAGAGCCAGATAGAGGTCATGTGAAGAACAGGTTGGGGGGTGATCAGTGTCATTCACTATAAAAGTGAAGGCTCTGTTGTTAAGCTGTGACACTGTTATCCGAGAGGAAGTCGTGACCCCTCATTCTCGACCAAAGCTCTGGGTTTGTATCGAGGCTGGGGTCTGATTCGTTCACAGAGTGGGATCTGGTTTGGTCACAGGGGTTGATTCTATTACAGGGGGAACAATTGGTTCCTGGCTTGGGCTTTTTACTGATTGGGGGGTGGGGTCTGATTCAGTCAGGGAGACAGGTCACAGTGGAGGAATCTGACACCAGACGGAGGTTGGCGCATTTTCCGTTGTCACGTTTGTTTTCTGTGGAAGCGAAACGGTCAGCAGGACAAAGCCTTACCAGAAGGACAGAATTGAGTATATCCGTGTTGAGCGGTGACTCGTCAATGCGTCTGTGGCGTCGGATGTGCTTCCTGGCGCTGTGCATCATGTTGCTGACAGACAGTTTGGAGATCGGTACAGGTGCTGCTGGTTCTGTCAGCTTCGATAAAGCAGAGGTGATGTCACTATTTTCTGTGGGAAAACAAAACAAACACAATAAGCAGTTATCATCTAATATTTTATACAGCATAAACTATGTATTTGTATATTGTATC
>NW_019455713.1:0-575 GCF_002814215.2 Seriola lalandi dorsalis | reverse complement strand
TTTTTTTTTTTTAATGCAGCTGCATTTCAGCCTGCCTGTGTATAAGAAGCAGATTAGTTTGACTAAAACAAGCTCCTGGACATCTCTTTTTTCTGCCATGAAACAGCCTCCTCTCCCCTTTCGTCCTCCTCTAACTGTGATTTCCACAGTAAATGTTCCCTCTCAGCAGAGTCAGCGATGGGTGGCAGTCAGGGGGACATGGACAGCCGCTGTGAGGCATGCTGTGTAATATGGGTAATATTTTCTAATGAACAGACAGGCCCAAGCCTCCTGGAACTTAGCCTTTCACTGTCCCTGCCAACTGTGCCCCCATCTGCATCTCCATTTCCCTTCTAGTCTCCACCAGATATACAGGTGAAACTCAAAAAATTAGAATATCGTGCAAAGGTTCATTTATTCCAGCAATTAGATTTACAAGGTGAAACTAATGTATAACATAGGTTCATAACATGCAACTCAAGATATTTCAAGCCTTCATTTGATATAATTTTGATGATTATGGCTTACAACTTATGAAAACCTCAAATTGAAAATCTCAAAAAATTAGAATATCACATACAATTAATAGAAAGGGG
>NW_019455712.1:0-669 GCF_002814215.2 Seriola lalandi dorsalis | reverse complement strand
AACTAAAGCTCCAGGAGTCGGTCAGAAATGTACAGAGACCTAAGCAGGAAGTTCTATTTCTACCAGATTCATATTGTAACTAACACAAATAAAAGTTTCACTCAGTGAGCTGTAAACACTCACCACTCAACGTAGGAGTAGGCAGCTCTGTCCATTTAGTAACTGCATCATTTGATAATAATCTGCCAGATATTTTATGTGTTCTGCTCTCTAACATTAACATGCTGCTCTTCTCCAACTCAATATGAGCTTTCCATGATTTATTGTGTTTACAATCAGATGAAAACACGTCATTTTAATCTAAAATTTCTCTTTGGTATTGGGGATGATTTAAAAGGAAAACGCCTTCAGGGCAGCAGACAGTTGTGGATTTTTTTTTTATTAGTTTATTATTGGGCTAGCTGATGATGTAACAGCAGAGCTCAGTAAGAATAGTTTTGGCAAATATGTCTATTACACATAACCCTTGGTCTTACTGTATTTTACTTGTGATATTTCAACATGTACCAGGTTCTAAAGGATCTTGTAGAGATATTATTTGGCTGAAGTTGCACAGAGACAGGTAAAAGGTGAAATTATACGGACCACCACTCGACTATAAAGGCAGACTAGTTTATAGTATAACTGTTGCAGAAACCCAAATAACTGGGGTGTAAGTAAAGAGATAAA
>NW_019455711.1:0-634 GCF_002814215.2 Seriola lalandi dorsalis | reverse complement strand
TTAAGATGCGGGATCATAGGTCTGCACCTGCCAGGCCCGTGCCTTTCCAGGTACGGATATCTAAACGACAGGCCTGCTAGAAATCTGTCGATTTTGCTGATCCACTCATCCACCCAACAGGTGGACAGGTGTTTCTATTATTTTGCACACCCTATTCATTAATAATGAGGGTAGGCTAAATAACAGACACTACAGCCGCTGACAAATCTCGCATAGTGTAGCTTTAAAGAGCTCCTAGACTTTGAACACTGATGACATGAATAAACTCGGCATGACACCGAGAGTCCAGGTTTTTCTGGCTGGAGCGCTTCCTCGTTAGGATACAGTATGTATTTGAATAACGATTTAATTCACCTTTGTTCAAAGTCTCTGCTAAGATCCACCTGGACGTGCAACAAGTCTTGCTTTCTGCTTGCCAAGCCGTTGCAGCCGACTGCAACTCTGTTAACACTTTTGGGACTCACAAATCACATTGGTGCTCAATTTTTAGAGTGCCACGCTAACTGCCGCCATCTAGCATCCAACTAGCATCCATCCACCAGCACTCAGACTCTACAGCCACTTAAACAGTAACTGAGCTCATTTTCCAAGATCGAGCTAGTCAATTATGAGCTCTATTTGCTGCAAATCCCAG
>NW_019455710.1:0-794 GCF_002814215.2 Seriola lalandi dorsalis | reverse complement strand
CCTGAAATCACTACTTCATTATCTTCCCAAATTTTTCCCAAGCAAACTTCACCTTTCTTAATAATTGTTTTTGTTGTTGACCCCCGCAGAAAACCGCAAATTAGCCGCAGTAAATCACGTTATCACAACTTATTTTTTATGACGACTCATAATTTATTGCGGGTTAATTGTCCTTTCTGCAAACAGAGCATTAAGGCCTCTTTAGAAGACGCATTCAATTAAGTTGCTTTAATGAGTGAATACGCGTGAATTGCCTCCATGTTTTAATTGCATCAGTAAAAGAACAGGAGCGAATAATCTCATTAGCTGCAGCTGAGAATCAAGATCAGATCCGTTTTTTTTATCAGCTTAACACTCCGAGCCTTAATGTCGCCCCTCAGATGAAAGCTTAGTAGCTTAATGAAATAAGAGCCGTGGATTTATTTTTATCAGGCAGAGAGAGAGAGAGAGAGAGAAGTTTTAATTGTGTGACAAAGCAAAGCTGCACAGGCATGAGCTCAGCATATAGGGGAAACACCTGATGATGACAATAAAGTCATAAACATGTGAACTTAAGATCTCATGAATACACTCACTAACTCATTAACTTTTCCTCTCAGTTCAGTTTGTTTGTGCTTATATACACATCACTGTCACTCCTGACTCTCCCCGGATTTTATCGAAAAAGAAGCTTGACACAATAGAAAACAGATCTCTGCCTATAAAGGCTGAACGCCTCCACCTACATGGATTTAATGTAACCCAGAGGCCAAAATAAATTCTTCTTCTTCTATTTTCCAGAGACAGAAATTTTG
>NW_019455709.1:0-760 GCF_002814215.2 Seriola lalandi dorsalis | reverse complement strand
CCCAGACCACCTCACAAACCATCAGCTCGGCTCAGTTTGCTAAAACATGCCTGTTATTACAAGAGAAGGTGGAGTCTACATGTGAAGCAAGTTTCAGGGCACAAAGGCCATTCAATGATTTTATGAGAAAAATCAAGACAGTAACACAAATGACTTGAAAATCATAAATTATTCACATTTTAATATAAATAAAAAAACATGTCGTTATCATGCATCAATTTACCAGAATCTATAAACATATAAGAAAAAGTCTTCAAGAGTCAAACTCACATAAATAATGTGATATTATTAATAATATAATATGATATATGATATAATATGATATAATATAATATAATATGATAGAAAATGATATAATGTAATATAATATGATATAATATAATATGATAGAAAATGATATAATATAATGTAATATGATATGATATAATATGATCTAATATAAAGCATCAGAACATTTCTGATGAAGCAGCCGTACACTTGTCTGGTGTTCACAAATACTCTGATCATCTCTTGGCGTAATAATCCAGATCCTTAAAGCTCGTCATTAACTTCCACAAATAACTTAATGAGGGCTAAACGAGCTCCAGCTCCTCTGAACATTAATCTGTCACATCACAGTGAGTGTGTGCTGACCTGTCCGTCAGGGCGTTTCCTTCCAGGAACCAGCAGGTGGAGGAGGTGGGTGGATGGGATTAAGTGTTTGCTGCCTCTGTTTCTATTCTTATACAACAACCACTGCTCCATTCGTCTCCCCCACTCC
>NW_019455708.1:0-771 GCF_002814215.2 Seriola lalandi dorsalis | reverse complement strand
CCTCATTGAATTTCCATTTACCACCATAAAAAGCAGCCAGAAATTTAACTAAATGACATGTTCTGTCTGTCTGTCGATCTCCTCTGCTCTGAAATCAGTGCAGCTCCTACACAAAACAAGCAGCTTCATTACAATCAGCAGTGTGTGTGTGCTCGCGTGTTGCAACCACTGGTTATAGCGATTATAGAAGTGAAACTGGCAGGCAAATTAAATTTAGTTTTAATTTAATAGTACAAATAATAACTTACTACATTAATGGGAAAACAAGTCAAATATCGTCTTGACATTTGCGAAAGCATGAGCAATCATTGATCGATCTGATCATCGTCGATCATGGATATCATCGTCCATCGGCATAACCCTATCATCCTAGAACACGTGGCAGGTGGTGTCATCGGTGGATTTGTGGGTCCATCTCAGTAGTTACTGAGCAGTGATTCGGTGTGTTGTCTAGTGTGTTTACTCAGTGGTAAGGTTCATGCTTCTTCCTAAAACCTTTGGCGAGGCAGCTTTTAGCTTGTATGCCGATAGAACAGTCTCCCCGAGGACCTGAGAGCAGCCGGTAGTGTTGAAATCCTTAAACATAAACCTGAAAACGTACCGTTTCAGCCTGGCTTTTAATTAAATATGGTTTTCACTTACTCCTCTGAATAAAAACTGTGACTAGTTTATGGGAAGCACAGGTGACTGATGGAGGGATGTATGAAGTCAAAGGGTGTGGTGTAAAACAAAAAAAAAAACAGCTGGTCTCAGAGAGGCAGAGGAACGTTT
>NW_019455707.1:0-612 GCF_002814215.2 Seriola lalandi dorsalis | reverse complement strand
TATGTGTAAGAGCAAATTCATCCGCCAAGACACCTGCTGCAGGATGGACACCTTTTGTTCATTTAAATAGATGACTAAACATTTAGGCACACAGTTTTTAAACTCTTCAACCAATATCAACTCCCGCAAGGAAGCTAAATGATGGTCTTGCAGGCCAAACACCACTGGTCAAAGAGAAAGCATTTTTCCCTAGTAAAATCCATGCATGACTGACTGAAGGTTTTCCTGAGTCCCCTAAAATGCTGGCGGTAAACCTCTGGCACTAACTCATATGTTCGCAGAATAGCACTCTTACATTTTTCGTACTGAGCCTTACCGGTTAACTTACACTGCAGCAACACGGCCCACACATCCTGCAGCCAACCTAATGCAGCGGCTATACGTTCAAACACAGTGAAATAAGTTTCAACCTCACTCTCGCGGAACACAGCGACCAAAGGAATGTTTTAATGATGTCAAACACAGCTGATGACCTGACTGGCAACAACCTACCTACTGAACTTGGATTTGTCTGCAACTCCAACTGTCACATTTTAATTGCCGTTTCTGCCACCAACTTCCTAAACTCCAACTCCCTGTGAAGCTGGAATTCCCTCTCTTTCTAACTGGAGG
>NW_019455706.1:0-769 GCF_002814215.2 Seriola lalandi dorsalis | reverse complement strand
TAATAATAATAATAATAATAATAAGCATATGTCATTCACCATATGTTTGCAAAACACAAAGTGCAAGTGAAGTCACTGTATACAGGAGCAAAATCACCTTCTCCCTGCTGATGCTGAGTGAGAGCTCTGATTATGCATTTCCTCAGCGTCACTGGTGCACATATACGCAGCACTGCTGGCCTGCGCATTTAACAAACACATACCTTTATGTGTTATTTCTCACTGGAGTAGATGTGTGATTTTTTGCTTTGAATATTTAGCGATTACCCTACAAGTTATTCTGCTAACAAGCTGTCAGAAATAAACAGTTTCACAAAAAAAAACAAAAAAAAAAAACATTCACCCACAGTTACATACGAAGTGTCTGTGTACTCACACATACAGTTATTGGTATGGATATTTGCAAATGTGTTCATTACTGATCTTTTATAAGCAAGATATGTTGGCGCATTTGATCAAATACTCATCAGTGATAAAGATGCCCCCAGTCACCCTTGCCCCCCCCCCTTCATCTGTCAGCAACATCATTGCAAAGCAGTGTTTTGTTGCAGTAACACTGGGATGGGAGGATAGAGTGTCGAGAAGGAGGAGGAGGAGAGTGAGGAAGGAAGGAAGAAGACAGATGACGAGAGGAGAGAAGAGGAAGAGACATGAAGGACAGTTGATGAACTGCACAGGGTTGGACAGCAGCCAGATCCTTTTAATGAGCAAAGTGCTGCACCCAACACCTTGCACCTAATTACACACACACACACACACACACACACAC
>NW_019455705.1:0-581 GCF_002814215.2 Seriola lalandi dorsalis | reverse complement strand
AATCAAAATGCGTTTTACTACTAAGCAGCATAAAGTGATCACACCTGTCCTTCAATAGGCTTTCCTGTAACTACACCAAATTGCTGCTCATTTGCACAAAGTTGAACTCTGCTCCACTTTCTACTTCTGCCAAGTTGTAAAGATCTATTTGCTTGCTTGATATGTGTTCTCTGTTGGGTCTGGTCTCTAAGTGATTGTTACCAGCCAAGACAGTATGACTGTAATTGTTTTTACCTTGTGTGTATGTGTGTGTGTGTCTGTGTGTGGGTGACATCGTGGCAAAATGTGGTCCTGGAGACACCTACTGTTGCAGGAACTACCAAAGACATGGTTTTAAGTACTTTGGCAGGTGTCTGTTTGTCTGTCTGTCTGCAAGATACGATCACAAAGCTTTTAAAGGTGTATAACTAAGATCACAATGAAGGCAGAGTACTAAGTAGTCTGGTTTGAAATGAATCCGTACAGTTTTCTGTGATATTTATTGTTACTTGGGGAGTTTTTAGTATTATTTCTGTTTTTTATGTAATTTTTTTAGATAGATTTTTAGCTGACCTGACCATCCAAGAAACTCAATCAACATA
>NW_019455704.1:0-565 GCF_002814215.2 Seriola lalandi dorsalis | reverse complement strand
AGGCCGAGACAGAAATGTGTTTTCAGAAGAGATTTAAAGGGAGTTAAAGAGTTACAGCGAGTCACTTAAAGCTGGACAAAATAACTGAAACTAACACAAACACCTGAGCAACAGGTGAGTCTCTAACTGCCCCCCCCCCCTCGATTGGATGATTGGTTTAATGATTGTTCCTCTGAAGCTGAAGGTGGTGGCGATCGACGGGGAACTGGACGTGGTTCACCGGGACAATGTGCACTTTGACTCCGAGCTACCTGAGTTCAGGTAACACACATCAGATATCACTGTCTCTGGGGCAAGAACAGAGTCACCCTTCAGCCATGTATTGATCTCATATTGAATATTGACGGTCAGAGTTTTGTAATGATGTGGTTCCCACTTACGTTGGCCGCCACGTCCGACCCCGTAACGATCTCTGATCAGAGCACGTTTAATTGTAATGATAACGATGGATCCAGGAATACGCTGAGGTCTGACCAGCGACAACACAAACGTTCCTGATGCTGCTATTTTCAACATTCGTAAAGTTTTTAAAGAATTTATTTTCAAAACATTCAGAAACAGTATT
>NW_019455703.1:0-622 GCF_002814215.2 Seriola lalandi dorsalis | reverse complement strand
ATCGTCACTCTTATTAGTGCTGTCATGTCAGAATGTCTGCAGGCCTATTACGGCAAGCTGGACTTTGTAAACAGTGTTTGGAAAAACCCGGAGTTGCATCAGTGTTGTATCATGAAATAAAAAGTATTAAAATCAAAACGCAACACAATTATTGTCAATAACAGGCACTAAAAGTTGTGAGTAACTTGACCAAACTGCAGCAGTGAGTCTGCAAAGAGTGCAGGCAGCAGGAATCCACAGGCTAACATGGCTAACAAGCACTCTGACTGTCTGATCTCGGGTGCATGAATGAATCTGGCGAGCCTCAAAGCTCGCACTCACTCGTGCAGTTCAGCGTGTGCAGGAAAAGTCTTGGTTAAATTCAAATCTCTTGAATCAAAGTCATACCGTGTACATCTGACCATTCACCCCGACCTACTACCAACAACACTTGCAGGTGCGTATGAACACTGTCACTTCCCGCTTTGGAAGAAAACATTCCCCATTGATCTCATAGTATTATTGCAAATTATGAATATAATTTCCAGGCGACGGGGCAATCACACACTGGATTCACTCTCCTCCGTGAAGTACGATGCTTGACTCTGTAGTTTGAAACTGTGAAAGTCAGACAGTAAACACA
>NW_019455702.1:0-528 GCF_002814215.2 Seriola lalandi dorsalis | reverse complement strand
ATGCAGTCAAACTACACGCAGCGACCCAACAGAGGCCAATAATTCAGTTTTTCTGATTCGTCTTCTGGGAAAAAGAAACTGTCCAGATCATGAATTGTAATAAGCTTATATCAGTGTATTTTCAGTGGAAAAAAAAACTCCCCTCAGACGATGATATATTTAATGTTGTATTTGATTGTCTGAGGGAGCATCATGGCTGGATGCAAGCCTAGAAACAGTTCCAGATGGTGTGCTTGTCTCCAGTGCTGAAGCTGTTTGGTCTCTGACGGGAATGTGTTTAAACATTTGTTTACAAGAAATCTCCCATCAATCATCAATTGTATGAAAGGTGAGGAGACAGTGGAACGCGCTGCTGCTGCTGCTGATGATGATGATGATGATGATGATGATGCTGCTGCTGCTGCTGCTGCTGCTGCTGCTGATGATGATGATGATGCTGCTGCTGCTGCTGCTGCTGATGATGATGATGATGATGCTGCTGCTGCTGCTGCTGCTGCTGCTGATGATGATGATGATGATGCTGCTGCT
>NW_019455701.1:0-699 GCF_002814215.2 Seriola lalandi dorsalis | reverse complement strand
GCCAGATGAGGACATCATTCTGCCTCCCCCTCCTCCCCTCCTTCACCCCCTCCTCCATCTTTCTCTTCCTCCTTCTCTTCCTCCTTTCCTTCACCTGCATCCTCTTCTCCTCCTCCCTCCTCTTCTCCTCCTCCCTCCTCCTCCCTCTGTACATCCTCCTTCCTTTCCTCCTCTTCACCACTACCTCCTGCCTCCTCCCCCACTTTCCCTCCTTCCTCCCCCTCTGTTCCATCCTCCTCCTCCCTCACTCCTTCATCAGTCTCCTTTTCTTCACCCACTTCCCCTCCTTCCTCCCCCTCTGTTCCATCCTCCTCCTCCCTCACTCCTTCATCAGTCTCCTCTTCCTCCTCCACGTTCTCCTCCTCCCTCACTCCTTCATCAGTCTCCTTTTCTTCACCCACTTCCCCTCCTTCCTCCCCCTTAGTTCCATCCTCCTCCTCCTCCCTCACTCCTTCACCAGTCTCCTCTTCCTCCTCCACTTTCTCCCCTTCATTCACACCCTCCTCCTTCTCTCCTCCCTCCTCTCCTCCATCTGTCTCTGCTGTCTCCCCCTCCGTCTCCCCACATCGGCAGGTCTCTGTAGTATCAGTGTCCTCACAGACCGTCTCTGTCTCTGGGTCTTTACCTGGTTCCAGATCAGGTTCAGGTTTGCTTTCTGTTTCTATCTCTGTGCAAAGCTCGGGGTCCTGGTCCTGGTCC
>NW_019455700.1:0-683 GCF_002814215.2 Seriola lalandi dorsalis | reverse complement strand
GTTTTTACTGTACCTGCAGAATGTGGATGTGCAGGTCTCCACTAAGCTGACTGCAAACCTGCGACCTAGGAAACACAAAGATGGAAAGAGTGGGGGAGAGATGGTGATTCACTGCTTACAGTATATGGAGGCTACCACTCATACACACATGCACAGAAACACACATGCACGCACACAATCACTTACACCCACTCTAACACCCACACACATACACACACACACACCAACTGTGTGGATAAAAAGGGATTGTCACATGACAGATTCCCAGCAGATTGTGCATGCAGAGATCTTAGGTCTTAGCTTCTGTGCCTTTTGACTTGAAGCGCCTACAGAAAGAGAGCACCCTCACAAACACTGGCTGCAGCCGAAATCAATATTCAGGGTCAGGATTATTTGCTCAGTCAGTAATATCTCAATTTTCAAGGTGCAAAATAAAAAAAAATCTTCTTCAGGGATGATTTAAGTAATATTTCTGGACTTTTTTCAATGGGGTTCCTTTGAAGCTTTCCTTACTAGTAAGCTTTGAAATAAATCAGAGTAGCGCTAATGAAGCCCTCAATAGCTAGATAGATAGATAAATAGATTGATAGATAGATAGATATATAGATAGATAGATAGATAGAGTGTGCTACATCTTTGAGTCTTCCCAGTAAAGTCCTGATTCTTCCAAGGGTTCATAGTCT
>NW_019455699.1:0-730 GCF_002814215.2 Seriola lalandi dorsalis | reverse complement strand
AAAGATAAATAAAATGTGACATTCGAGAAATTAGTGTTTGTATTCAACAGTTATCTAATATATAATATATGCATCATTTACACCCATATACTGATACTTCAAGAGTGTGTGGACTAGTTATGTCAACATTGAACTGTGTTTCAAGAGTCAGTCCACCCAAATGACAACAGAACTATTTTTCCTACCAAACCCCTTAAGTGTCCGTCGTACAGATAGTTTTAATTTTATGCATCAAGATTTTAACATCTTCACTGCTGAGATTTTTGCCTTCAGTCCAAATACAATGGAGGTGAATAGAATTTAGTTTGTGGTGCTCAAAGCATTGGAAAATCAAACTGAAGTAAAATTACAACTGTACTCTCATAATGATTTATATGTGTGTATATATATATATATATATGTGTGTGTGTATATATATATATATACATACACACATATATATACACACACACACACACATAAATATATATATGCAACTTTGTGAAATATTGCAACTAATCTGTAAAATCACTTTATTCTCATATGAAACTCAAAATTACAACTTTATTCACATAATGCCTTTTTAATCAATATATCATGACTTATGAATTATGCAACTAATTAATTAAAACTTAATCCCCTATGGTAATATTACCACTTTTTACTATCATAATGTCACATGTCTTTTTTCCTATCACAACTGCATTATTGAAATATTGCAACTTTATTTTTGTAAATGTACAGCTTTATT
>NW_019455698.1:0-793 GCF_002814215.2 Seriola lalandi dorsalis | reverse complement strand
ATGTCTCCATCGTAATAATTAACGCAAATTCAACAACTCCCCGTGAACTCTGTGCTCATTTCTGTCCTATCACAACTTTTCCTCAAATTTGAACAAAAATCATCAGTTTCCCTCCAGTTGAACCAATCAGACCAGTCCCTGACCAAAACCTTGATGATGTCACCAAACTCACTTCCTTGTTTGTGGTGTTGAACCATGTTGTGAAGCTGCAGACGTGTGACATGAATGTGTCACGTTCACCAACAAACATCACTGTTAAAGACGTGTGAAGACGTTCAGCCATGGTTTACATGAAAGGGTTAAACAGGTGTGTACAACACTGTGGAGGAACCACAGGTGTAGAGCTGCCGAAGCCTCCGGGACGACGCTCCACTGCTAAATAATATATCTACAGTCACATGATCACGTTGATGTTTTATCTACATTTGAAGAACCTGAAGATCCAATCGTCATTGAAGAGTCTGGAGGAGCAGAATCGCTTCTTTCTCCTGCAGTTTCATTTGCAAAAAAAACATCTGAAAACATTGCAACTTCTGTTGGCATTTTTAAGAAAAGCTTCTGCTAAATCAGCATCAACATGGGACTGACAGATCAAACGATTCATCAAGAATGAAAAGAATGGATAGAAAATGAACTGAAGTTAAATGTAATGTAGATAACCGTGGTCTCAGACTTATGATCCCAAACACACCTCAGAGCACATACTGCCGGTGTTACCACCCTCACAGTCCCAGACCTGAACATGATCCACAGTCTGTGGTGGAGCTCAAGAATCTCTCAGAACCAGTGAAGA
>NW_019455697.1:0-582 GCF_002814215.2 Seriola lalandi dorsalis | reverse complement strand
ATGACAGAAGTCTGGAGCCTCCCAGCCTCTGCAGGACCACACCAGGACCAGAACTATGAGCACGGACAGAGACTGTTCCATTCTCCTCACACCTGCTGCTTCAGGCTGAATGATGTCACAGCTCCAGTTACATGTTAATCAGGCCACACACATGCCCACATTGTTCCTCCTCCAGGAGGCAGAACGAGGAGTTCACTTTATCACAGTCACTGCTGCACATAGTTTAACACATAGGTCTTTATGGAAAAACTTAGTGGACAAAGGGTCAAGAAAGAGATCTCAAGGAACTCATCAGTTTGTCTGACCAGTTTACTGGACTACTGGTCCCCTATGCTGCATATACTATCAATTGCCTTCAGGAAAGAAAAGGAGAAAGGAATGGTGAATGGAGTTCCCACCTTAACCTTGAGTGGTGGTCTTTTTACATCATATGTGCTTGAAGACTTGACTGAAAAACACCCCCTGCTTGCCAAAGGCCGGAATCTGCAGTATGCCCCCTGGCCTACAATGGACTTAGATGGCTTAATACAGTGTCTGCCGTTTATACATCAGGGGGCTGGAAAGTGGATAACAGCCTTTGAG
>NW_019455696.1:0-629 GCF_002814215.2 Seriola lalandi dorsalis | reverse complement strand
TAACCAATATATCCTTTAGATTTGGGGATCGTTTGTAGGCTGAGATTACCTTAAAGTTGTTGATCAGGTTGGTTCCCGACATTATTTCCTGGAAGTTTCTTTTGAGTTGGTGATTAGCTCTTATCGAGTATTGAGAGTATACGGATATGAGCGGTATGATTTGTTTGTCCTTGTCCATTTTTGGGTTCTTTTCTTCTCGTTGTTGTAGTTCCGGTGATGTTTCCATGTTTGGTTTGTTTTTGTACACTTGTTTGTAGACATTCCTTAGAAAGGTCCTTGAGTATCCTCTTTTTTTTAAAGTTTGAAAGAGTATTTGGGTGGCTTCCTCTCTGTCTGACGTATTTGAACAAATTCTATCAAACCTCATAAGTTGGGATTTAAGGATTCCTCGGAAGACGTGTTTGGGGTGGAAACTATGTTTGTGTAATAACGTGTGTGTGTAGGGTTAGGGTTAGGGTTAGGGTTAGGGTTAGGGTTAGGGTTAGGGTTAGGTTAACAGAGTTTTGCCACCTATCGTACCCCCTACCATAGTCGTTAAGGTCTGTAGCTTCTGATAGGAAGGTCGTAGAGACCTGAAACCAAGTTTCGCCCCCACTAATTCGGCCACGCCCTTTCCAACGGTACCAGCC
>NW_019455695.1:0-689 GCF_002814215.2 Seriola lalandi dorsalis | reverse complement strand
TCAACAACTGTTGGATGGGTTGCCATGACATTTGGAAGTACTGATGCTCATGTTGCCCTAAATATTAATTTAAAAATAACTTTGATGATCCCCTGACTTTTCATCATATTCAGGTCAAAGTTTCAATTTGTCCAACAGGCATCAGTGGTAGCTTAACATAGTGTTTGGTGCTAAGTAGCAGATGTTAGCATGCTAACTTGCTAAACTTGACATAGTTAAAATGGCAAAGATTACGCCTCCTAATCGTCAGCACGTTAGCATTGTCATTGTGAGCCTGTTAGCATGCTGACGTTAGCATTAAGTTTCGAAACATTGCTGTCTCTCAGAGCTGCTAGCGAGGCTGTAGATTCTTAGTCCTACAAAACAAAATGTCAATATATGCTGAGGGAAGGCAAGAGTCAGAACAGAGACATAAACACAGGAGGAAATGATTCGGTATTTAAGGTTGAGTCTAAAGCAGGACAGAAGGCCTCACACTGTGGCTGTGGCTTTTTTCCTTCTGAATCAATAGAGTTTCAACTCAATTTATCTGGTTTCATACACCTGTGAGAGACAGACCACAGTGATTATCTTAATGTTAACAGATGGTGAGGGGTAGAGGGGGGAGGGGGTTGTTGTTGTTGGTTTCTGAGGCAGCAGATTTCCTGAAATAGATTTGATGAGCATCATCTGCTGTCCTCGTCTTCTTC
>NW_019455694.1:0-582 GCF_002814215.2 Seriola lalandi dorsalis | reverse complement strand
AGTATTTTATTCATCGTGTTAATTGTGACATATGTATGGCATACCTCTATACTCTTAAAAACAGTAGATTACACAGAAATGCTTTAAATAGGTAAACATGAAACAAATATCAAGATACCCATCATCAGAAATCTATCATGGGCTGTGTTAACATACTGTCTACTTATTCTCAGGCTGGCCGAAGGTTGATGATGATATTTATCATAAAGCTGCTGTCTGCTAAAAATGAAGCTAGTAGCTGTGTAGCTTAGCTTGCCTCAAAGACAAAGTAAACAGTGAGAAACAGCTCTGCTGTAAGAAAATCCATCTGTCAGCACCTCTAAAGCTCACTAATTAACAAATTAACTCTCATTTATTTAATCCATACAAAGACAAACTAATAAAAACCTGTGTAAAAGTGTACAAACAACAATTTGCTGTTTTTGAGCGTTAATGTGCTGGACTATTTCTTGGGTCTGGGCAGTTGCCAGGCAACCAGTCCAGGAAGTTACTGGTTGCAGCCAAGAAACAATCTGGCGCATAACCCCTTCCCAATGTAAAAACGGCTAATAGGCTAGTCGTTTTCACACCTTGTGTACACCT
>NW_019455693.1:0-797 GCF_002814215.2 Seriola lalandi dorsalis | reverse complement strand
ATTGTTCTTATAAACGCTATCATGTGTGAGCACATACTGCTGAATGTGATGACCTTCTAACGGCTGTAGACCTTCTTCATTATTTTATTACGTAGACAAAGTTGAGTCAGTGATTTGAGTGAATGAGGCAGCTTCAGGGACATCCGTTGTAAATTATATTGATTGGCTGATGATTGTGTGTTTTGCAGTGACACATTACCAGTGGAGTACATGGGAGGGAAGCCACTGTGTATGAAGCAGTACGACCGGGTGTTGTCATCCTGCCGTATCCCCGGTCCAAAGACGGACACTCTGGTGTTCCACGCCAAGACCTCCAACGCCCCCAAACACATCAGTGTGGTACACAACTGCCAGGTGAGGAACACCGCATCACCCAGCTCATCTGGGACTATTACAGTTTTTCTCAGTCGCTTTGGTACATTTCTCGAATCATCGTCGACATTTGCAAAACAGTAAGTGAATTTCTCAAAACAATTCGTACAAATAGCAAAACACCATGGATTACCTGCAAAAGCCAGTCTCTTGCTCAAAATCCTTAGTTCATCTCTCAAAAGTAAATATCTGTGTCAATGAACACGTCACTGCCATCAGATGACAAGTCCTTGTGTTATTGTGTACGGATAAGACAGTCAAATTACTTAGTCGTGTTGTCAATATAACAGTTTACTCTGGAGGGATGTTCTGATGTAAACTATGGATAAAGTTTTGATGACACTTATTGTAAATTGTAAGTTACACCTTAGTGTATTGATTGCAAGAGACTGGACAAGATTCACATTTACGCTTTTACTGTTTGT
>NW_019455692.1:0-582 GCF_002814215.2 Seriola lalandi dorsalis | reverse complement strand
TTTTACTGGTTAGAATTGCTGGGTCTGTTTGATTTCCTGAACCACTAACACTGAAGGAATCCAAACCGGGCGGAGCTTATGGTAATGGTGGTGAAGACAACAACTCCAATGATCCCATGCTATTTCATGACATCACAACCTGGGTCACAACCTCTATGCGGGCTGTTAATACTAACCCTAACCCTAACCCCATGCTATTTCATGACATCACCCAACGCCGTCTATTGTTATTGTTTGTCGACACCTCGAGGCAGAAGTTACAGACTTTGAGTTTAAACAGGTCATCAGACAGTCTGATGTCAGCAGGGAGGTTGTTCTCATATAGGAATCCCAGCGGCCTTTTCCCAGCAGACATGTTTGTGGATTGAGTTAAAATTCTAGCTGCAGCATTCTGACCCATCTGAAGACTTTTTCTAACAGGCTACAGAACAAAATGTTAAAATAATCCAGTCTGGATAACACTAAGGTGTCAAATAGAAGAGACAGAAGCTTAGCTATGTTGCGTAGAGGGAGCTGCCACAGAGGTGATAAAATACTTTGACAGCTGTTTTTCTGTCTGTCTGTCTGTCTGTCTGTCTGTCT
>NW_019455691.1:0-624 GCF_002814215.2 Seriola lalandi dorsalis | reverse complement strand
AAAAAAAAACTGAAAATTACTGTAAAATTTTTTAGTAGTTAACTGAAGAAATTTCACAGTCAGATATTAAGCAGCCGGACTCAACTACAACGTGATGATGGAGTCAAGTCAACAAAAAGGGAGGAGAAGTGTTTGATGCCCCTGTTGTAGTTTTCAGCAGCTGCCACTAGATGGTGGTAGAAAGTCATAATTCACTGTGACACTGTGTTGATGCTGTTTTTACTACTTGATCTTCACTATTAAAGACAATAGACTCATGTTCGGTGACAAGAACGAAGGGTCAATTCACAATCTGTGATACAGTTAAAATGATAATTGTGTCATGGTTTGGTCATATGAGTTGAAAGTAATGTTTTTTTCTAAAGGTTAAAATGCGAAAAGTTACTTTTTATTATTCCTATTATTTCCAGTTTCAGATGGATTACTTCAGTCTCCGAGCGCTGGAGGTGAGGGAAGGGAAGTTCATGTGTGGATGAGGCACACCCACACAACCATCTGTACAGTCATTATCTGCTCACATAGAGATTTACAACAGCAAATATGTGTCTTCAAGAGTTTGAAAGATCAACCACACCTCCATTTTTATGACTGAATTTCCGAGTCGAAAAGCTTCTGAACATTTGA
>NW_019455690.1:0-692 GCF_002814215.2 Seriola lalandi dorsalis | reverse complement strand
TGGTGATCCAGGCGTTTGTTGTTTGGAAAGCAGTGTACAGTCCTTGCTGGTATTACAGTGTCCATACAGAAGTCAATATATTCTGTGGTACTTTCAACCATTCTATCAAGGTCAGAGTCATTTCTTTTATCATTTTCCTGTGACTCCAACAGTACATTCCAATCTGTGCACTCAAAACAGTGTTTTAGATACTCACTGTCCTCCAGGGTGCAGTTCCTGAATGAGCAAGTGGTTGCAACCTGCCTCAGTACACAGGGCTTGTAAGAAGGCTGAAGAAAAACCAGATTATGATCTGATCTGCTAAGTGGTAGTAGAGCAGAAGCAGTGTAGGCCTCCTTGACATTTGCATACAACAGATCCAGTGTCTTATTTTCCTTTGTGGGACAGTCAACATACTGAGTGAAGCCAGACAGGTGAAAGGTGGGAGTGACATGGTTAAAATCCCCCGATATTGCAATGAATGCATCAGGGTGCTAGGTCTGTACTCTCACATCAGTCTCGTGGATGATGTCACATGAATATGCTAAAATAAATACAGTAGTTGGCAGTGGTATAAATGAGGTATAAATATTCGTTATTATGAATCATCAGTATCAACATGTTTACACTGTGGCTCTGATATAATCAAAGTGGTATAGACAAGTGGTGCAGAGTGGAGCAGGGTGACAACTGTGGGCAGATGCATGCAGATC
>NW_019455689.1:0-630 GCF_002814215.2 Seriola lalandi dorsalis | reverse complement strand
GAGGGATTAGACGCTGAAGGTGTTTAAGTTAAACTAGTGTGTGTGTGTGTGTGTGTGTGTGTGTGTGTGTGGGAGTTGGACGATGGAAAGTTAAGAGGTAAAACCCTGATAAGTTTCAGACTTCACATGTGGGCGATACAGAAGATTCATATCTAAACTTGCAAATAAACACTTTTCTCTGTTGTTGTTGTTTTTTTTATTTCACTCAGTTTTTGTGTAAAAAGATAAAAAGATGAAACAGTTCTGAGCAGATACCAACTGTTAACACACTTCCTGCTTCCAGCTCCATGCTCAATAATATCCGAAGTGAGTGGGTGTATTTCCCAAAATGTCAAACTGTTCCTTTAGAGATGAATATTTGCTGAACATCAGCTGATGATGAAGTGAAGGATTAAATCTACACTATGGCTTCAATGTGTCACACGCACACACACACACACACACACACACACACACGAGCGTGGCCTGTGGCCCGTGGCCTTGGCCGAAGCCGCCTTTGAACAGGTCTTTGAACGCCACCATACTGTGCTCCCATTTTCAAACAGGCTTTGTTTGCAGGCAGACCTGGGGGCAATTTGGATGTGCCACAGTGTGAGAGGAGCCCCCCCCCGTGCCAGTGGCCTCGGGTTA
>NW_019455688.1:0-723 GCF_002814215.2 Seriola lalandi dorsalis | reverse complement strand
CTCCTTTTTTTTCTCCAAACAAGCCTTTGGTGATGGTGGCCAAAGAGCTCAATTTAAATTCACTAAACTTGTTTCACTTGTCTGGACTTCTATAATTCACCTCAACTGCCACTTCTTCATTTCCAGTGAAAGTTTCAAGCTGCAAGTGCTTTGATAACTTTTTATTGGCTTCCCTGCTTAGCAGGTATCCTCAGTCCGTTGTTTAGAGGAGCTTTGGTTGGTGAGTTTTAATTTATCATCAGCTGACAATTCATGATGACAGTTCTCGACCTGCCTCGCACAAGACAATTAAAGCCTATAACAACTTAGTTCTGAGACTTTACAAGTAGAGGGGTGCCCAAACTTTTGCACATTCCACAGTTACTATTTTCTTTTTTAATTTTTTGAAATAAATGAAATGAAGAGTAAGGATGCATTAATTAAGAAATGCTTTTCCCAGAGTGGCCCAAATCTTTACGAAGCCACTAATAATCTGAGAATGACATTCATTTTAACTGTACATCGTGGGATGGTTCAAGTTCTCACCAGTTGGGGCACGATACCCATAAACCTCCACTTCACAGAGTGTAAGAATCCTGTCTGAACCAGGTAGACGCACAGTCACATAACGTCCTTCCGCTTGACTGGTGAAAGTCAGAGTGTGTGAGCTTCCTGCCGGGATTCCAGAGATTACACCAACCCTAAATAAAAAAGAAGAGACAAAAAGAGAGGAATCGTTTTGTT
>NW_019455687.1:0-651 GCF_002814215.2 Seriola lalandi dorsalis | reverse complement strand
TATTTATTTCTCTGTGGGAGTTGGTTTTGTTGAAGGTGGGAGACACCGATGCTGAGTAAATGTAGCTGATTTATTTTTGTCATTTAATTTCTGCTCCGGTACGTTGAGTATTTTGTAACTTAAAACGTATTAACTGATTTTATTAACTTATCCATCAACAAACCACAGCGGCTCTTTTTTAAACAGGCTGGTGTAAAGTTTGGTTTTGTTTATATGATCCATAAGTGGACAGGACAGTTAATTCTTTGTTCCCCTGTGAATCAGGATTTCATCACTTTTTCTACTGTTTAGGTTTTTACTTTCAGGACAATTTGATAAGGTAATAAGTGATAATGACCTGAGGTAAAAGCAAGTTAAGTTCTAATAATGCATTATCTATGTAGACAGTTTGTTTTTAATTGTTTAGTTTTAGACATATCAGCAGATATTCATCATTATTTTAACTGGTTACATGCATGAATGTTTAAATATGTGTTGCAGTATTACAAATATTTTCGAAATGAGGGCAATCTGAAAATTCATTATGGATTCACCGTTTCATTTTGCAATTGTAAATTGCAATATATCTTTTGTGAATTTCCTATAGGTATAAAAATATTTAATGTTGGGAGTTGAGTTCACACAACAGCTTTGTGGTGTAAAAAAAAAAAA
>NW_019455686.1:0-582 GCF_002814215.2 Seriola lalandi dorsalis | reverse complement strand
TACGTTTTCCTGATCATGCTTCGTAAAATCTAACCTGCAGGAGTATTTGTACTTTTACTGAAGTAAATGAGCTGAATATTTCTTCCATGTTGCCGAACCATCGGGAATGAGTTGTCACTGTTTTCTGCAGGCCGAGCCCAGAGAGAGAGAGAGAGAGAGAGTCAGCAGGGGCGAGGTTCACCGCCGCGGGAGGACAAACCAGTTTCTGTCTGGAGGGTGTGTACCTTCCAGTCCGACCGACCTGACAGCCCGTCGCTGCATCACACACACACACAGCAGGACACTCGCTCCATCACACGCCGACTCACGTCTCCTTCTGCTCCGCTCAGCTGAGAAGAAGAAGAAGAAGAAGAAGAAGAAGATGCCCCTCCAGTCCACTCTGTCCGGCCGGGGCTCGACCCGCGCCGTGGACACTCAGGCGGACGGGAAGTCTTTCGAGGAGCTGAGGCATGAGTGTCTCCAGAGGGGGGTCCTGTTTGAGGATCCGGACTTCCCCGCCGCCGACGACTCGCTCTTCTTCAGCCAGAGCGTTCCCGTGCAGATTGAATGGAAGAGGCCCAAGGTAAGTAGACGCAGAACGCT
>NW_019455685.1:0-810 GCF_002814215.2 Seriola lalandi dorsalis | reverse complement strand
AGAATGTAAATGTGAATCCCACCTGTGAAAGTGCTAATGCATCTTACACTACTGACGGAGCAGATTTGACAAGTCAATCTCAGAGGGAAAATATCTGCAGGTTGTTGGAGTGTCTCTGGCTCAAAAGCAGAAGTGTTCGCAGTCTGAAGGAGGAGATGAAAACGTCGTAATGGAGCCGTGGATCAGCAGACGGCGCTCCTCGTTCCCTTCTCTGCACTTGAATCACCCAAGGCCGTTTCTCTTCAACAGATTGCTTGAAGAGCTCAATTGTGCACAGCTAATGCATAACAAACAGATGGAGCTGAATGCAATCACTCCAGAGTAGCGTCTCTATCTCCTTCTCTCTGCCTCTCTCTCATAAGCGCTGAAATAAATCAAAACTATGGTTTTCGGCGGCGGCAGTGGCGGCGGCGGCGGCGGCTCTGCAGGAGGAGGCACGCTGCACAGCAATACGGTCATCATGTGGCTCAGAGTCTCAGGTCTGCCTCAATGAGGGGAAATTAATTAATGTCACTTTGCTCCGCTTCTCCCAAGCTTTGATGGCTACAGTTGCCGTGGCAACCCGGTAACAGTGAAGCACAGGTGCCCGCCCGGCAGTGACCGATATTTCTGGAAGGAGGTACAGACGGCGGAGGTGTCATCTTTCTAAGTTTGTCAAGGTTATAAAAGGCAGCGGCGCTGAAATTAGACGGAGCAGCTGAGAACCTGCACAGAGCAGAGTCTGCAGCTCATTCACACATGCACAGAGATTCATGATCACACTCAACACACTGACTCAAAGGCAGTTCAGGCTTTTACCCAAAGCTCCTC
>NW_019455684.1:0-687 GCF_002814215.2 Seriola lalandi dorsalis | reverse complement strand
ACTCTGCTTCATCGTCTCTGTCTGTTTCCAGGACGAACCAGACTGATCTGAAGCAGGCAGGACTTCTTCTACCTGAGGTGGAGAGACACCGACTCACACACAGGTGAGAGAGAGAGAGAGAAAGAGATTAGCTCTAAAATACAACTGAAATAAATCTGATTTTAAAAACACACAGTTTTCTTTTAACAGATAAAAGAAACATTGGAAATTCAGAATTGATCATTTAAATAAACCCATGAAGAAGAAATGACCCGTCACATGTCGATCACATGATCAGATTCATGTCGTCAAACAACCTGCAGCAGTTTGAACCTGAACTTCTCTGTTGGAACCTCAGGCTTTTACTTTGAAATCCTGATGGATTTTCACATCCTGTTTTTAACCTGATGATGATGACGAGCTGAGGACTCATACGATTGGCTGATGAGTCTGATCTAATTTCTCAGTTTGACTTTGAGCTGAATCAGTTTTGACTCCTGCTGTTCTTCATCTTCATCATCTTCATCTTCACAAAAGCTCGTTATATAATGAATGATATTTAATGGTGATGACATCAGAGTGTTCAGACTGCAGATACATGAGTCTGAAGATTTTACCCATAAGCCACTGGGTTCATGCAGAGTGAATAAGACCAGGACCTGGTCGCAGACACTTTAACAGACAGACTGAGTCTAAAAAAAATGGCTG
>NW_019455683.1:0-582 GCF_002814215.2 Seriola lalandi dorsalis | reverse complement strand
GTGTCTGCCTACAAGTATAGCCAGTGTAGGTGCAGATAGATTTGTCTACACTGTACCAACAGTAACATAACTTCCTAAATTAACAGCATGCATTATATTATAATCTAAATAAAGTCAGTCAGTGATGGCAGGGGTATTTTAATACCTTGTTGAAAGTAAGGAAAAACAATGGCTGCCTCAGAGGTTAAAAAACTTTACATTAAACATCAGCCATAATTTATAGTGAAGCAGGGGCCCCGCCTGGGATTGTGGGCCCCATGAAAAGATATCACATTGGGCCCCAACACCACAGGCCACGCCACCCTGAACATATCATATATATTCATGTCAACGGAGAAACTATATCTACTTTGTCATTTCACTAAAGGAACAGACAGACTCCTGAAGGACTGAGGTCAAAGCAGCTTCACTAACGGATCTGTGGCATTTCTCAGGTGAAATGTTTGATTGGACCAAGTCAAAATATTTTTGAAATGATTTTTTCTGTCTATATTAGATACAGAGGTGACAAGGAGCAATGGGGAGATGGATGCAGATTCAAACCAGGGTTCATGTGATTGATGATCAGCATATTAACCCTTC
>NW_019455682.1:0-594 GCF_002814215.2 Seriola lalandi dorsalis | reverse complement strand
AATTAAATCAACAGGCCTTATAAAATAGCTACAAAATACATGTCATCCAAGTTTAAAACTAAATAAACTTTAATTCCAAACTTATAATTTTGACTTGTAGCCTATTGAAAAAAACTGACTCGCCTTTAATGAGTAAAATTGCTTGTGTAGTGAGGAAGAAGTTGGATCTTTATCATTGTGCATGTGACCACAGGAAACTTTACATTATTTGGATATTGGACTTACTGGCTGCTTCACAGAAGTGGCAGTAGGATTGTAGCTTTTTCCTTATCTTCAGATATTTACAATACAGATATTTTTCTTAACTGATATATTGCCCCTCTGTTTAAAACAAAAAAAATCTGTCTACATTTTTAGTCTTATTGTTAGAATAGCATTATTAATGTTATTATTAGTCTTTTTTATTAGCCTCTCTCAGACAGACGGTCGTCAACTATGCGTCTGTTCTGTTCAAGGTTTCTACCTGTTAAAGGAAGGTTTTTCTTGCCACTGACACTAAGTGCTCCTCATGAGGGAATGTTGGGCCTCTGTAAATAATATTATAAAGCGACTGTCTGGACCTGCTCCATATGAAAAGAGCCCTTTGATAACTCA
>NW_019455681.1:0-582 GCF_002814215.2 Seriola lalandi dorsalis | reverse complement strand
TGTGTGTGTGTGTGTGTGTGTGTGTGTGTGTTTGCTCCAATGCAGGGGCTTAGCACCACTGAGGTCAGCCAGTATTTATCCCAGTAAGAAGAGCTGTGGTGTCAGCCTGACTCCAGTCTGGATCTGCCCACCAGTCGTGTCCACTGTTATTTCACTCAGCTGTGCTGGGCCACTACTGCAGCAGCTGGAGCACGACTACCATCGGCAGAGGAATAAAATTAAAAGAAATACTCAGTTTACACTTTCCCTTTCCAACATTTTAGACATTTCACAATGTGAAAAGTAGCCTGTAGCTAGTAGCCATGTAGCTGCTTCAGCTGCAGGGTCCTGGTTCATGCATCCCTGTTCATTACAGTCACACTGTCACGGCTGCTGTGAAGGAGCTATACTTTAGCTTTACATTAGCTTTATAATAGCTGCTCTAAATACCAATCAGTTGTCCCTTTTTTACTGGGAGAGAATCCTCTGCTGCACAGGAAGAGATAACAGCTTCCTGAGACGCTTTGGAGAAGACACTTTGTGCATGGACTGAGGAATAACCCTTGAACATGCAAACTGAACTTTGTATGAATCCGTGCAGCC
>NW_019455680.1:0-770 GCF_002814215.2 Seriola lalandi dorsalis | reverse complement strand
CGGGGTCCCTGTTCAATAGCTCACTGCTGTGGTTCAGTTCAGTTCAGTGGAGTCTGACTGAGAGCTGACCCTTGATGCTGATATCTGAGAGTTAATCATAAATTCAACTTAAACATTTTATTTGTTGCATAAAGAACGAAGGTGTTTGTTCATGTCACATTGAGGCTCAGGTGATTCACCTGCAGCTGTTTTTATCCTCTGTCAGTTTCTCACTTCTTCTGCTGTTCTCTGTTTTAAAGCTGCAGCTGATGATCATCTTCATTATTGATTTAAACGAGCAAATTAAAAACATCATCTCTGCTTTTTTTTAAGTATATTTTCATGCCTTTATTTGATAGCACAGTAGAGAGAGAGGAGATTGGGAGGCAGCGGGGGCCGACTGCAGCGAGGACTGTGGCCTCTACACATGGGGCGCCTGCTTAGACCACGACGCCCCCATCTCGGCTTTTTCAAGGATAAAATGAATAATGGATCAATTAAGAAAATAACCTGAATGTTGAATTCAAATCAGGAAATCATCACATTTATTTTGTTTATTTTCTGTTGATTGACCGATCGATTAATCTTTAAATAATTATCTGAGTCTGAGTTTCAGGCTGCTGACTCGTCAGGAGCTTCATGTTCCACACTAACCACAGTCACAGTGTTATAATGGAGGCTCAGTGTCTTTAACGCTCTAAATCAGATCTCCTGTCTGTTAGTGATCAGCTGATATGCTGTGTGTGTGTGTGTGTGTGTGTGTGTGTGTGTGTGTGTGTGTGTGTGTGTGT
>NW_019455679.1:0-762 GCF_002814215.2 Seriola lalandi dorsalis | reverse complement strand
GAGCTGTAAAGATCCATATTTAAGAACCAGCTGCAACAAAAGTCAGTGCAGCCTTCTTTGGTGATATTCCATTAATTCATATGATCCATTCATTATTAATATCATTAATATTTTGTATTATTTTGTATACATTTTGTATTTGCCTTTCTGATGACAGATTTGATCCTCCTCAGCACAGTCACTCACTGGGGTGGTCTTGGTCAGGTCCACCGCAAACGCTGCTGCACCCCATCTGATCCAAACAAATTCATTATGGTTTCATCGGACTAAAGAATGTGCTGCCAGGTTGTGCCAACATTCATCAGGCTTCTTTTCATGGTCCCTGGCGAAGTTTGTAGTTTTGTGAGCAGGGGTTTTCTACTTGAATGCCATCGTCCCACAGAATTTGACTTCCACCAGATCATTTTTGTGCCAAGTCAAAAGCACTTTCCTGTGTTTCTCAGTACAAAGTTGGGCACAGGTTACACATCAACGCACCTGTAGCTGAGTGGACTGTGACAAATGAATCTAAACTCAAATCGGAAAAACAGAATTGACAGTGTAGTAAAATATACAATTCAGATCTGTAATATGTATTAAAATCTAATGAAATCTAATATGCAGCACACTTCCTCTGTTCATTTTCATTTATATTTATTTTTATTGAAATGTGGTGGTATATTTGTACACAGAAGCTCACAGAGGCAGAGCTGTTGTTAAACTGTCAAAACAAATCTTCTCAAGCCAACAGGCAGCAACAAATATATATATATATATATATAT
>NW_019455678.1:0-702 GCF_002814215.2 Seriola lalandi dorsalis | reverse complement strand
ATTTTTTAATTTATTTCTTTTATTTCTTTATTGAAATGCCACATAATCAACAGGACTAATTACCACAACAGTAGCTCAGTTCAAAAACATATGGAGGTCAAAGTACATAAGTTTTGATAACAAGAAAATAACAACAATATGAATACAATAGTAGTATATTTAATAAATTAAATAAAACAATAAGAAAAAAATAAAATGAATAAAAATAAATAAATAAATAAATAAATAATAAAAAACAGAAAGAGACTTAAATGAAAACATTAAAAAAGGGAGCTTTTTTTGTTTTTGTCTTAATATACAGTTCTATTTCTTTGTTGAAAACATGAAAGTGAAGTTTCATTATAGCAAATTTACATTTATGAATGTAAAACTTTGCAAAAAATATAATGGGATTGATTAGAAAATTCCTATTTTGTGTTGAACCTTAAGAAACAAAATAGAAGCTCAAATTATATTGTCCAGGATAAACCTACAGGAAGTGTTTTATTATCATTATTATCATTATTTTTATTTTATTCATTTTTTTGTCATAAGTAGGTCAATGACACCGTCAATAGTTGTATTGTAGCCCCTGATTAAAATGATTAACCGATGATTAATTGCTGAATGTGATTTATGTATTTTTATTATTTAGATTTATTATTATTGTTTACTACAGCTACTCTTTTGTGTTTTATGTCATTTATTGTTTTCTTTATGTGA
>NW_019455677.1:0-582 GCF_002814215.2 Seriola lalandi dorsalis | reverse complement strand
AGTTAGCTTAAATTCAATTTAGCTTTAGCACTGAGTTTATAGACCCATGCCAACCAAATCTGCAATTTAAAACAAAGCCGTTAGTTTATAATAACTTGTTAATATTAGCTTCAAATTGGAAGCAACTTTTTAATAGCCACTCACTAACGTTATTTTCAAGTTACATGTGCCCCTAACATAAAGCCATTGCTACCGTCATCTTCATTCGAAAATCCTCGTCTTATTTTTTTCCCTCAAAACGAAAACAAAAGGCCAGTATCTTACCAACTACTTTGCTAATGTATTTCTTACCTTCAAGTTCAGTCCCACGCTCCCTGCACTCCTCTTTGCTTGTACGTCGCCTAAGTGTGTTCCTGCAAGAGGAATATTCTGGAACTTGCAGCACCTCCCACTTCACAATCAAATTGCAACGGCGTAAATAAAACAAGATCATTGTTTGTTGTGGGGCTGTATGTAAGAAGATTGCCCGGGATTAGGTAAATACATCTTGTTAAGGAAAAAAATCACAATGTCTCCTGTTTTGAACAAAGCTTTTGAACTTAAAAACAAGATATATTCATGTAAAGATGCAAACTTTATATT
>NW_019455676.1:0-656 GCF_002814215.2 Seriola lalandi dorsalis | reverse complement strand
ACAACAACAACAACAACACGGCCACCGGAGCACCGGAACCTCTCACCGCGACCCGCCATCAAAGAACCGCGAATAGAAAAGAGACTAAAATACAAACAAACAAACAAACAACCACAGGGAGAAAGACAGAGAAACCGTAAACCCACCATCATGGCTGCCAACGGGTGGAGACAGGAAGTGGAGAGACGTCACCACGGCCCCGCGTCATCACCCAGAGAAATAAAATAAAATAAAATAAAATAATGTAAAATAAAATACCCGCATGTCATCAACCCAAATTAAATTAAATTTAATTTAATCAAATTAAATTACAGCCAAGCGTCATCCACCAGTTGAATAATAAAATTAAAATAAAATTGAATAAAAAGTAACAGCTGGGCGCCATCAACCAGAGCCAGACAATAAAATAAAAGGAAAATAAACCAACAGTCATCAACCACATCTACAGTACTTGAGTAAATCTATAGCTGTTTATTTGCATGAATTATCAAATGTGTGTAATTTGCCTGTAGTTCAGCTCAGTGACCAGCAGGAAGAGACAGAACTCTGCCGACTGTGACCCAAAGACTATAATTTAATCATTACATAAAGGCCATGAAATTAAAACAACCCTTTATTTTACAACTTTAACTGGTTTGAATAAAGCTTTCTGAAGG
>NW_019455675.1:0-582 GCF_002814215.2 Seriola lalandi dorsalis | reverse complement strand
AACTGCTTTCGTACTTTATATCTCGTCTAAATCAGCTCCCCTCGACCCAGATGCTGCAGTTTGGTGAGAGCCGGTTAGTGCCGACCTCCTGCTGTTCACCAGCACCACCAGCACCACCAGCTGCCTCCCACCATCCCCAGTACCACCCCGGGCGACTGTACCAGTCAACCAGACGCTAACATGAAGAGAAGCCTCCGTCTGCCGCGTGAACAGAGGGAATTACCGAGGCTGCACAGCTTTAAATTTAAACACTAAAGCTAACGACCAATAACATGTAATAATGTTCGGTGGCTGTTTGATTGATCAGTCAATCCACAGTCTTTTTTTTTTTTTTTTAAAGCAAACATATCAAACCTCTGCTGGTTCCAGCTGCTCAAACGTGACGATTTGATGTTTTTCTTTGTTACATGTGAATTTTCGACATTTTAAAGACACAAATTTGAGCTGAAAGAAAGATTAACGGCCATTTTTCACTATTTTCTGACGTTTTCTGAACAAACTTTTAATCGATTAATGAAGAAAATAATCAGCGGAGAAACATATAGTGAGAATAATCGTTATCTGAGAAAAAGAAAAAGAATA
>NW_019455674.1:0-590 GCF_002814215.2 Seriola lalandi dorsalis | reverse complement strand
TGTGTGTGTGTGTGTGTGTGTGTGTGTTTTTCCCAACCTCTTTCCTGCAAATGCTCTATGTTGTTGGAACCAGAGTCCATTAACCCGACTATTCCTGCTCTGGGAGTGACCTCAGTGTTTGGGTATTTGTTCCTGTGTTGACCAGGAGTATCTTTTCTCTCAGCAGAAAGACTTCTTGTCCCCTGCTAGTGATTCAATGAAAAATACACAACAGTCAGCTCAACAGCCCTGTTTGCAAAACTGCAAATCATCTTTACCTGGAGCCTCCTAGTTTAGTTTAAAAGACACACAAACTCCATCACCACCATGTGGATATTAACTGTATAAGTGTCTCAACCTGGCAACAGAAGCTTTTTGGAGGCTCTATGGTAGACAGCTCTACTGCCACACACAACAATACGCACCAGCATATTGATAGACACACACAAACACCATCTTTTTTGATATTCACCTTCAAAATAAGAGTCTCAACCAGGTAAAAAGAACTTACTGGAGGTTCTGTTGGGCAGCTCTACCACTGCACACAAACACACACAAACACACACACACACACACACACACACATACATACACACACACACACACACACA
>NW_019455673.1:0-695 GCF_002814215.2 Seriola lalandi dorsalis | reverse complement strand
TCTATTTTTTAAAAACATTGTTTTGATTTTGACAGCAGGATAAACCTACAATTTTGGAACCATAGAATAGAATATGTTTCTCATACTGCTGATGTGATTTGCCACAAGTGATTATTACCTCTGCCAAGGAGGTTGTGTTTTTTTGTTTGTCAACAGGATTATGCAAAAGATACTGAACTGATTTGTACTGAACTTGGTGGAGGGATGGGGAATGGGCCAGAGAAGAATCCACTACATTTTTGTGTCTATCTGGTGAAAGAGGCGGATTCAGGAATCTCTTTTATCACTTTTCTAATATTTAAGATGTTGAGATCTCTGAGTTTGTACAGTTTGGTGCAGATCCAGATCCAGATCCAGATAATAATCCAGATCTGAATATGGAGCTCTGTCTAGTCATGGAGCTGTGATATTTCTGATATTTCCACGAGAATGTGTTACCATGACAACATCTGCCAGATTCATTTTCACATTCCAAGGTTCAGGCCAAAAATCGCAGCCTTTTACAGCCACTTAGAGCATCATTAGTGATGCTGAGCTGTGTGGAGGGGTCAGGGTGATGTTTGTGATTGGCTCTGCTCTGCTCAGATCCTAAAGGTCAGCATGGACCTAAAGGCCACTCACTGGCTGAATGGATAATTGACAAACACCTTGTCTGTCAATTATCCATTCAGTCTGAACAGGAAGTCCAGATCAAC
>NW_019455672.1:0-744 GCF_002814215.2 Seriola lalandi dorsalis | reverse complement strand
GGGGGGGGGCAAGTGCTTCTCTTTCTCTTTCCCCACCCAGATTTATCCTGCTGGTCCGATTTTAGCTTAAAGTTAGGGTCTCACAGAGCTGCACGGCTGCAGGCACTTAAGTCGCATTTTAAACGCTGTATCCAACAATTTCTGTTACTTAAGCGACAATCCAACATTCGCACAAACGTTGGCCTGGTGCACAGAGGTGACAGAGCAGACAAAGTTTGTTTGCGAGCTCTTGTCTTCTTTTACGCGACTATTTCTGAATACCGCTCAGGATTGACTGTCTGCATGTTTGCTGTTATCTCCACATTTAAATGGTTATTGCTGGCTTTTCACTCTGCCTTCCAGCGTGGCCATCTGTAAACATGTAAACACTTCCTTTCCAGCATGGTTGAGCAACACAACTTTGCCCGAAAAAATGTGTCATCGATCCAGATACCAAAAGTTTAGTGGCCACCAAAGAACATCAAATCAAGAACAGCTACTGGGCTGCGTGAATGGTTGAAGTGTGATGGAGAGGCCAAAGAGCTGGAGTATACAGTTCAGCTGCTTGGAAGCTTGAAGTTGAGAAAGAATTAGAGCCAGTAACGATATGTGGCAAGTGGCTAGGAGTCAAGGAGGTAGAAGGTAGTCTGTGACCAGGGAGGTGGAGAATATAAAATCAAGAAATCTGTATGTTCCATTAGAGGTCTTTGGGTTGGGAGATAAAGCAGCTTGGAGGTACTGTAAGTAGATTAATGCGAAAGGGGG
>NW_019455671.1:0-830 GCF_002814215.2 Seriola lalandi dorsalis | reverse complement strand
GCTCTTTCAAACCTCTCCCTGCATACTTTCAAATCTTTACTTAGAGATTGAAGAGCACTAAAATGTGTTTTGTATTTATTGTGTAGTTTTGGTGTAAAATAATTTCTGTAGGCAGATACCATATTATCTTTTTGATTTTTTGATTTTGTAAGAAATCCCTGTGATTCATGCTCATGTCACCTGATCCCGTCTGTCTGTCTCCTTGGCCGGGTGTGTGCTGGATGTGTGCTGGATGTGCTGGATGTGCTGGATGTGTGCTGGATGTGCTGGATGTGTGCTGGATGTGCTGGATGTGCTGGATGTGCTGGATGTGTGCTGGATGTGTGCTGGATGTGTGCTGGATGTGTGCTGGATGTGCTGGATGTGCTGGATGTGTGCTGGATGTGCTGGATGTGCTGGATGTGTGCTGGATGTGTGCTGGATGTGTGCCGGTGTGTGCCAGTGTGTGCCGGGTGTGTGCAAGGCCCTGTGGCTATTTTAAATTTTGCAAACAGCTGCTTACTATCTGACAATTTGGAGAATTTGCATTGTTGAATCTGTTCAAGCGTCTTCGGTGTTCTCTAAAACCTGGAAAAACACTGGAAAAGATGGACTGTAAGACGAAAGCAGTATTGAAGGTGACGAAAGCGATTCTAATCCGACGCACTTTTTGTCAAATTCAGTGAATATACTTCACGGTCCACTAGTTGTCTGTTATGTGTGTGCTGGAACACAACCTGGTGTTCCTACACAGCTCTGGCTCTGTAAATGGGAAATAAACAAAGTGGCTCACACTGAGTAACACCACACTTTTCCAGCCAATCAGTAATGAGGGGCAAATGAAGCCACAT
>NW_019455670.1:0-623 GCF_002814215.2 Seriola lalandi dorsalis | reverse complement strand
AGCCATGCTAGGCAGGACTAGCATAGCTGCGCAGCTGGATGAAGGACACAGGATTGTGGTGAGAAAACACAATGAAGAGGTGGATAAAAATAGACATATTTTATCGAAGATCATTGATTGTATGAAATTCTGTGGAGCTTTCAAGTTGGCATTGCAAGGCCACGATGAGACAGCATTGTCTGACAACCTCGGCATTTTACGAGGATTAGTCGACCTTGTGGCCTCGCTGGACGGTGTGTTAGAGGAGCATGAATTTGATGCAACAACTGTGAGAGAGGCTGGGGGTTTTGAGAGAATGCTGGAAGATGAAGATTTTTGTTTTTTCCTGGCATTTTTTCACAAGATAATGGTATATGTAGACATGCTGTTTAACCAGCTGCAGAAGAGGAACATCGACTCTTCACAGGAGTCATTCAGAGGTTCACCAACAGCATGCAAGCTATCAGGTAGGCTATGTTATTTTTCACATTGACTGATATAATGTTTATGAAAAGAACAGACATAAATTACATGTCTGAACACAGTAAAATAACTCATAATTTTAATAATAATAACTAAGCCATTTTTCACAGTTTTAAATACAATGAATCCAGTTGGGATGAGCTAGTAGAAATGTATTAATG
>NW_019455669.1:0-594 GCF_002814215.2 Seriola lalandi dorsalis | reverse complement strand
TATATATATATATATATATATATATATATATTTTATTTAATATTAATTTTTAACATAAATACATTTTTGATAAACTAACCATGTCAGTGATTTCAGTGTCCAATGTCATGACATTGCATCCGACCTCAAACATATTATTTTAACCAGTTCTCTACTGCAATTTCTTGTGACTTATCGGCAGACATAAAAACAGCCAATATCGGCCGAGCCACTGCATATGTTGGGCTCAAGTTTTATCACCTGACGAAAGGCCACATTTATACAGCTCATCATCAGTGTCAGTGACTGTCAGTGTTGTTGTGAGCTCACACACACACACACACTCTGCACACACAGAAGGACGAGCACATGGAAGATTAATAAATAATAGATGTAAACAATGAAAAAATTCCATAAGTTACTCTAGTCATGCACCCTGGCTTTCACACGCACACAGCTGTAGTAGCTGTCGGAATAAGCCTGTGCAGCATGCACATACAGGCACAACTACCTGCCAGTGTAAGGTCTAGTACGCCACGGGATTTAAACACAGGCATACATTTCATCAGTGAATGTATTCAGTGCATTCTTTCTAAAAAAAAAAAAAAAAAAAAA
>NW_019455668.1:0-652 GCF_002814215.2 Seriola lalandi dorsalis | reverse complement strand
TTTCTCCTGATGAGCATGGGCAGTTCATGTGTAGAGCAGATAATTGTGACAAAAGGCAGGGCTGTGTATGGAACCCCACACACTGAGTCAAACTTTAGCTCCTCTTTTTGCACTCGCCGGTAGATGAGACTTGCCACCTGCAAATAAAACAAGAAATAAAGTTTGCAGCTGCAAACGAGTTTTAAAGTAGCAGTGTTGCAGGAGACATAAACATCCAATGTACCTATAACTGATGCAAGAAGACGGTCATTTCCCCACCATTTCTCTGAGGGTCAACACATTTTATGTCCCTGATCATGTTTAAACTCCACAAATGGTTGTTAATGGGGATATCTAGAACCTGCTCTGCTGATTCCTCACAGGGTGATGAACTCTACAACTTTCAGACAAATGTGCTTCATTAGTGGAACCTTTCCTTGGCTTTTAGGTCTCTGCTATACTGGACCATCTCCTCCTTCGCCATGTTTCTTAACTGACATGTTCACGCGAACATAACATTTAGCCTTAGGACAGTGTAGCTACAGGAGGTTTAAAGGTCTTTTAAAGTCAGTAAGGTTGTGAGGATTAGGGGACGTAAAAGCATAAAGAACCTCACGACTGGGGTATTTACTGACGTATTTTATGTTGAGAATAAAACGGGAAAATGTCATGA
>NW_019455667.1:0-662 GCF_002814215.2 Seriola lalandi dorsalis | reverse complement strand
ACCTTCAAACTCTTCGTTTCCTTGGAACAGCTGCTGGACGGGCAGGAACGACTGCTGCACCAATAGGGAAAGTGCTGCAGAACTGGAGACTCCTCCCCTCGGCTCCAACCAATCCCATTGCATGTGGCTGCGGTCGTAACAAACATCTGGAGCCGGTTCCACAAAGATATGTCAGACGGTTCTGTAATATTGATCCAGTCTTCATGTTGGTCCAGATCAGTTTAATGTTCTTTAGACTGTTTCACCAAAATAAAAATTGACTTATTTTAAGCGAAAAACATTAGAAACCTTACCCCAAGACTCACTCAGGGCTAAGACCAATGTTACCATGGAAACCATCAATGACACTGTGCTGACCAGTAGCACGTAAAGACAAAAACAGGAAGACATGGCTCATAATTTGAGGCTTGCTGACATTTTTATTGAGAGAGGAACGAGAAGGGAAAGAGTTTCTAGACCAAATCATTTTTGGTTTTATTGTTTCACCATTCATGTAAAACACCTGGTAACTGTTGAATTCTTCTAAAAGCCAGACATGTTCTGCTGATGTAAAAGGAGCTGAGTGGTTATTTTCGGGAAAAAAAGTCTTAATTTACCCAGAATTCATTGCACCACAGTCACATCATTTTCATCCTCATTAAAACCATGAGTGGAGACATTGT
>NW_019455665.1:0-700 GCF_002814215.2 Seriola lalandi dorsalis | reverse complement strand
TTTATGGTCAGTAGATCATGTGGCCTAAAATGTTACCCAACAGATGTACATGCAGCGTGAATCACAGATTTACTAAATAATCCCCACCGCTAAACCAACTCACCCTAAAGACACACCGTCCATCCTCCCGGAGCCAGAGAGCACAGCAGGCATGAGCGCTGCACGCAGATCCCGTATAACCGAGAGGTATCACTCCGTAGTTCACAAAAGGAACCGACATACGCAGTTTATCACGGTGGTATCACTGACCAGATGAAAAAAAAACTTTATTAAATGGGATTTATTTACATTTTTATCACATGTGTTATATATCAGATTAAAATGATCTGTTAAGGTTTGTGTCTTCATCTATTCTTATTGAAGTTATATATTAACAGCCACAGAGGCACAACCCACCCTCCCTTTGCAACAGGCTGCAACAGTACGTTTAAAATGTGAAATAACAAACCACAGAAATAACAATGACAAAAGTAATAAGTTAATCATATACACATTGATATAATGTGTTGATAAAGCTCAATGGCAAGATTAAATTCCTGCACATAAGGAGCACGACCTCCTTGGGGGACCCCTTTTGACCTCCATTATACATTACAATTTCATTATAACCTCAGCCACCCTGAAACCGACTAGTACCCTGCAGCTGAAATGATTAGTTGATCAGGCAATTAGGTAACTGACAAACAATTTATTGATTAAT
>NW_019455664.1:0-583 GCF_002814215.2 Seriola lalandi dorsalis | reverse complement strand
AATATCCTAACCTAAATAATGCACATACTGCACTCCTGCCTATGAATAATCTTCTGTAGTATCTATCAATAATGTGTCTTCTCAAGGTTCTGATCTTTTTTGTGTTTCAGTGTTTGGCAAGGTTTCCATACGTTCGAGTAGTATCAATAATTATTTTGAAATTAATACAATACCTTAATTTATAATTTAATACATTTATAAAATTATGTATCGGAAGCCGCAATAAACCACTAGTCAGTTTCTGCCAGTGCAGACCAAGTCACATAAAAATTCACTTGTGAGAAACTGAGATGGCAGCTCCTGAGATCTGCTAGCTACCTTTTTAGCAGTAGAGTCACATTTTCTTTTCTAATCAATAATGAATGGATTTAGCGGCTGTGTTAGTTATATGAAGACAAACCAAAAAACCCAAATTCAGTCAGCTAATCAGAATTGGTGTTTTTCATTTACATATGCTGTGATGTTACAGTGCAGTAAGTGCGGTGATGAGTCCTACAGCATACAGATCACCAAGCCAGAGTGAAGTAACCTGTCTGCTTTGTAATTATGAACTAAATAAATAGTTTTGATGGAAATGAGTTGT
>NW_019455663.1:0-650 GCF_002814215.2 Seriola lalandi dorsalis | reverse complement strand
AGTGAAGTTACAACAACACCAAACTGAGCGAGAGAGAGGGAGAGAGAGAGAAGCTAGTGCTAACTGTAAAGCTTAAGTAACTAGCAGATCTGATCAGCATGTAAACAACTGCTGAGTTAGTGAAAGTCGCTAAAGGAGAAGAACTAGTGTAAGTTTAAATGTAAGTTTAAATGTACAGCAGGTAGACTCCGTGATAACAGCAAGAAATAAAACATTATCTATGTTCAGACAGAGCAGCAATAAACTCTTCGAGTAATAGAAACCCAGATGGGACACCACACTGATGTCAGCACGGGTGTGTATGTGCACATGTGTGTCTCTGGTTTGTGTGTGTGTGTGTTTGTGTGAGTTTGATCCAGATGTGCGTCTTCTCCCTCCATTCAGAGGTTGCCATGGTGACAATGCTGTTTCAATGGGTGCTCACCTGTCTTTCTCTTTGAAAAAGGTAGCACGTAGAAAACACTGGTTAAAGGTAATCCACCAATCAAATTGAGCTCCAATGCTGCAGCGTTCACCCTAATAAGTATGCAGAACAATAATATATGCGTTCAATGCTATTGCATTGCAGGTACATAATAAGTATGCAGAACAATAATATATGTCTTCAATGCTATTATATTGCAGACACATAATAATAATATATGTAGGGG
>NW_019455662.1:0-690 GCF_002814215.2 Seriola lalandi dorsalis | reverse complement strand
AAAAGAATACTGATGGCATGTTTAAAGTTGAAGGTTCATATAATAATTTTCTCTCTTCTCTGGAATTGCAAATTGGTCTTATTAAAAATGTAATGGCATTTAATAATAGCTACAAAAATAATTTGAATCTACTCAGATTCAGGCATGTTTCCAGACTTATTTCCATGTGAGAAAGATGTATTTTACAAAACATACAGTAATTCATCAATCTGTGATCCAACAATATTTCATTCAGTCAGTTCTTTGTTTTTTTTCTTTTATACTTTAACTGAGGTGACTATAATCAAACCAAACAGAAAGCTGTTTTAATTAGATTGACTGAGACATTAGCTGATCTACACCCACAACACAGTCATTTTCTTAATTGTTCAGCTTAGTTTGTTTTTATGTCGACATTGAGGATTCCTCAGTGGTTGCCCATGATGATGAGCATTAAAGAGGCTATATGTAAGTTTTCTCTCCTGCTAAACATGGATTCTTGCCAGGAGCGAGTTACAAAAAAAGTTGTTAAATACACCCTCCAAACACTTCTTGCATTGGGTTATAGGGTATCAACCTTTGATGTGTGAAACCATGACGCTCAGACAATTTTATTTCTTTTATTTTTTGAGTGGGGTGGGTGCTACATTGTAAATAGTTTTTTTTGCCTTATTTTGTTTGAACAAAATAAACTGAAGTTTTATTTTGACA
>NW_019455661.1:0-715 GCF_002814215.2 Seriola lalandi dorsalis | reverse complement strand
ACACACACACACAATCCTGGGTGAAGTGGACGCAGCAGCTGAGAGTAAAGAGGTAAATCGGCCACTGTGACCTGTTACACCTGCTCAGGTGACATCACAGTCTGAAGCGTCCTCGCCTCAGGAGACACATCGTCCATTCCCAGGTTTTTACTCTGTGACAATCTATGAACAGAGCTCTTTCAAGTTTCAGTCGTTTGTGGAGTTTATTTTCACTGTTAGCACGCTAGCATGCTAACCACCTAATGCCTTAAAGGTAATTAAATAATAATTGATGGTCTTAATTACAAGATAAACATTAATTTAATTCATTCATCCGTATGTTTTTCTTTCCGCGCCCAGAACGAAACATCTTGGTTCATCGGTCAAACTAACACTGCTTCACACTGAGCTGCTCCAACCTGCAGGAACTCACACTGTGTAACTGGCCTCTGCACCAAACATGTAGCATTAGCATTGTATTTAGCATGGTATCTTTTGAATAAGAAAAAAATGATTCATCATAAATAAATGTCAGAAAAATGTCAGAACACGTTGAGTTTAGTTTTGTGATACATGTGGACGTCTGTGGCAACATCAACAGACTGTACAGAGCCACAGAGAAAAGCGCTGCTTTTTTTCCTGTTGTAAGACAGAACCTTCATAATAATAATAATAATAATAACTGCAGAGAGTTCTCGGGATCACAAGCTTCTACCTGCGTTTCACCTGTTCCAAA
>NW_019455660.1:0-583 GCF_002814215.2 Seriola lalandi dorsalis | reverse complement strand
TGGCTGAGGCTGTCACCACCCAGGACAGCACAGCAAAGAAACAACATAGCCAGCTTATCACAGCACAGCACAGCATTGCACAGCATAGCATAGAAACAGCACAGTCAGGTTAGCATAGCACACAAACAGCATAGCAAACTCTGCACATCACAGTTAGGGAATAACACAACTCAGCATAGCACAGTACAGCATGATATAAGCATCAACCCGGCTCATCATCACACAAATGTATGTTGTTTGCAGCATCCTGCACCACACTAATGTTCATCTTTCACCTCCTTGTCACCTTTCTGTCATTTTTTTTCTGTTTCTCTTTATTTCCTTATTTTTTGTCCTATCTCTTATTTAAACCCCAGTCTCTAATCTTACATTCAACCTCCCACGTTATGCTTCTCTTCCTCCATCATGTTTTTTCTCCCATACTACAGTCACACGCCATCACTTTGCGTGAGCATCTGGATCTGAATCCTGAGCCATATGCCCTACTACCATCTTCATCTCACTCCCTCCTCCCTCCTTACACATGCAACCAATCACATGTTCACACACACACACACACACACACACACACACACACACACAC
>NW_019455659.1:0-706 GCF_002814215.2 Seriola lalandi dorsalis | reverse complement strand
GTAGAAGTCACTCCACCCAGCCAAAAAAAAACAAGCTGTTATTTTTAAGCATTGTCAAGACTTTTTCAATTAATCTATTCATTGTTGTGTCTGTACAATACTAAAAAATTGTGAAAAATGCCTATTATAATTTCCCAGAGCCCAAGGTCACATCTTCGTTTGTCTACTTTAGTTCGACCAACAGTCCGAAATCCAAAGATATTCAATTTACTATCATGTGTGTCAAAGGGAAGCATCAAATCCTTAGATTGTAGAAGCTAGAAACAGCAAATATTTGATATTTAGCATTAGCCTTAACAGCTGTTTAGTTACCAGTCTTGCCAAGAGCTTTAGTCATTGTTGCATTCACAATACAAGAGGTTATAATACAGCCTCTGAGCAGCCCTACTTATTCAAGGCCAGCCTGGAAAGTCACGAGACAGGCTGAACCGGCTGGTGCTAGCTGGTTAGCATGGTAATTTCAGTAGAAGAAAAAGAAATGATTGGAACAGAAGCAAAGCAAGAGTTAACATTGGCGTTGGTTTCCACCGCTGGAGACAACTCTTGGCAATCGAAGGAATGAAGCTGCTAAACTCACAACATTTCTTCTCGACTGGTAAGTAAACAGCTGTTAATGCAACGTCGGCTATGTAGCAATAGCAAAACCCACAAATAGCTCCTTCAAAAATGACTAAAACGATACAAACACACACACACACACACACAC
>NW_019455658.1:0-715 GCF_002814215.2 Seriola lalandi dorsalis | reverse complement strand
AAAAAATCATGTTAGATTTCTTGTTTCATTTAGTCACAAAACATTTTCTCTCATAAGCGCTGACCTGTTTGTGCATGCCACATACAGTTGTACAGCTGCACAGGAGCAGAGCAGATAAACGATGGCCTTTTTAAAGCTTACTTGATCTAGACCTCATATCCTTTGGCCCTTTATGAGAAATGGTGCGTTACAAACCAGACAGAGATCACACCTGGCTGCTAAATATGTTCGGTTGAATACTCTTACATTTATATATTCTGCTTTTAGCACTATTTGATGTTGTGTTCAAAGACCTGTTACTATACTGCTTATTTTTCTGACACAATCGCTTCCTTCACAAAAAGTGTCTTCTGTTTATGCAGAACCATCATTTTGTTTGGATTTAGTGATACTGAATGATACTGAATGTCATACCTGTCTTTGATATTTTGATATTGGCTAGCATTATGGCCTGGTATGGTGGTGGTTGTGGGGTTCGGTCCTTAGTACTTGCTAATGGGAAAGTAACAGACTTGGGTGTACCAACACCATGACGTATTGACACACCCTGCAAGCCAAACCAATGAGCCAGCATGCACATTAGCAGAAACCTGGCACAGGTGCATCAAAATGTAACACAGCCATTGTTAATGCAGCACCTGTTTGATAAGTCAATAGGGAAGCCACAGTGTGGAAACTTTCCCACTGGGTAATAAAGATTACCCGGTGTGTGTGT
>NW_019455657.1:0-667 GCF_002814215.2 Seriola lalandi dorsalis | reverse complement strand
AATCGATTAATTGACTGAATTAAAGTGGGTCTTAATGTGGGACAGTGAAACTTTTGAAGGAATAACACAGTCGAACTCTTACAAATGAAAAGTTGAATTCATAAACAACAAAACAAATCACTATTACAGATGTTTCCTCACTTTGTCTGTCTGACCAGTGGCTCATGTTGCTGTGTGAATCACACTCTCCTCCACTTGTGTTAATAGAAATTCAATACCTGCCGGCCACTAACAGGTACACAGACTCGCTCTAATTGATTGGTCTATAAACTGTGATGTCATTTAATGTCTAACACCAAAAATATTCAATAAGTCTCTCTCTGTACTGACAAGGTTTCAGGTATATTTATCCCTGTCCCCACAAGTTGACAGGATCGGTTCCTTAGGTTTGTGACGTATGAAACCCTGGCTGTCTGAATCTGTCTTTATGAGACTGTCACTGCAGTTCAAGGTGGAAACACTCAGTCATAGTGATGATGATTATTTCACTCATCATATGTCTTTAATATATAAAACCATCATATGGATGTTAACATGGTGAAACACTGGATTTTCATCAGAGGGTCTTTAAGATTTAAATAGAAACTCGACCTTCTGCCGTTAAAGGTCCCTTCTCCTCAGCCACATTATAATGTCTTTAAAACAGTCACATAACATCTCATAAAAC
>NW_019455656.1:0-642 GCF_002814215.2 Seriola lalandi dorsalis | reverse complement strand
ACACACACACAGACACACACCCTACCACTGCTGTATAGTCTATAGTCTGCCCAACATTCCTTTTTGTTCTTTTATTCCAGCTGTAATGTTTAATAGTCTCATGGTTCCTGTAGATGTTTAAGAAAACACACACACACACACACACACACACACACAATTTGAACCCAGTTTCCTGCTCTGTGTGATGGTGTTTCTGAGCTGTAGGTCAATAGCAGGGACTCAGAGCTATAATAATATGTGTACTAATTTCAACAAAAAATATAACACATGCCATGTTTGATGTGAGAATGTTTTGTGTCTTTTTCATGTAAATATTCATATAGTATAGTATACAAAATAAAAAAATAAAAAATGTGACATAATATTTATCCACTTAGGCTCAGTTTGATGAAATTTAGTTTTTTGCATTTCTGTGATTAATGCTCCTTCAGTTATCTATCAATAATGAGAAATTGTATAGTGAAGTTCACCCATCATTTAATGCAGGTGGTATTATATAATCCACCTGGACATAAAAAACCATAATATATTGAAGTGTTCTTCATGTGGATACTCTCTTTTAATGTTTTTTGTCAGTAAAAGCAGCAGAAAAGATGGAGGCAGTAACTGCTTCATGAAAAGTCAATCTTTTAGTTAAAGTAA
>NW_019455655.1:0-584 GCF_002814215.2 Seriola lalandi dorsalis | reverse complement strand
ACGTGAATAACAAAATACAAGTGTTATTGATCTTGTTGTTCAATTCTGCATTTTAACACTGCAGCTGTCTTTGCTGTTCCTCGTTCGTATTATTTTTTGCAACTAATCAACCGCAGAGTAGACAATCTGCTTCCTGTTTGCTCGCACATGCTCAGTGTAGATGATGTATGGGTTTTCAGGTGTGACAGTCTGGACGGAGATCGTTTTCATTTTAAAACAGCTTTTTAAAATGAAAACGTAGGAGTGTGGACGTAGCCTGAGGGAAGTTTCCAGAGTTGTACATTTCTGTCTCATTACATTATAAACCAATGTGCAGTGTTGACTGTGTCACACAGCTCCTTACATGTCTCTTAACTCAGTGCTGTTTTCAGTCTGAACAATAGGAGGTCTTTGCAGAGCAACAACAGCCTTACATTACTTCACCTTTTCCCTCTGACAGTCAGAACTGTGCAGGACCACAACTTTTCCTTTTCAGGTAAACCTGGTGAACACAGGTCAGTTTTGGCATTTGAACAAATTCAACACTGCAGTTGTTTTCTGGTGAGGACAGTCTCAAATACAGCATTTATTCTGTAAACACTTTG
>NW_019455654.1:0-583 GCF_002814215.2 Seriola lalandi dorsalis | reverse complement strand
GTGTCCTGTTAGCTGCAGGCCCCTGCTGGATGCAGGCATCTCAGAGGGAGGTTAGCATATCTGTTCAGAGATAGCGGCGAAAATATCAGTAAAATCTTGTGTTTTTCACTCACTTTGACGTGATTGCAGCTCTAACTCCATCATCAGACAACAAAGCCTTAGAGCTTGGCAGTGTTGACAGGAATATTAGAATGGGAAATGGGAAAAATGTCGGGTAACAGTAGAAAAACTCATAACTGATGATTATTTCTACAGGACTGCTATGAACTTTAGTCATTAATAGTTATTTATTTCTCCAGCTGAAGTTGCCCACCAGTTCCAGTATGCAGTGCGAGTCATTGGGAGTAACTACGCCCCCACAATTGAACGGGATGAGTTCCTGGTGTCAGAGAAGATCAAGAAGGAATGTGAGTGACATTTAGACAAACACAATCAATCTGTTGGTCACTGAACTGCTGTAACAGAGACGAGGAACTCATTATCCATCATTAACCTACAATAAATTACTCTGTTTTGCCTTTGTGGTATTCTACTATATCAAAACTAAATCTGTGCGCCTCTGCTGCTGCCAAGTGGTTTTGTG
>NW_019455653.1:0-654 GCF_002814215.2 Seriola lalandi dorsalis | reverse complement strand
GTGTGTGTGTGTGTGTGTGTGTGTGTGTGTGTGTGTGTGTGTGTGTGTGTGTGTGTGTGTGTGTTTCATGGCTCCCCTCGCTCCTGCTGCAGTGGTCAGATAACGTTAATGAATCAACAGTCACTCTGAAGAGAGATAAAGAGGACGGAGGATGGAGGGGGATTTTATCTGTTTTTAAAATATTATGTTGTACCCATTTCGTGTTTTGTGAAAATGATGAATGTGCAGTTTCCCAGCTGTCCCCAAAGGCCCCCAGTCATCTCACCAACCTGCACCTCTCTCTCTCTCTCTGTGTCACCCAGCACTTTATCAGTGTTGTCTCAGTTTGTGAAGATAAGGACAACAACCCATCAAACAAAGCACTGATTTTATAAAACATCAGATTAGGTTAATGGACATCCTTTTGGAGCCTACAGTGTTTTAACATTTAACACTTCTTCTGCCTGGACAATATTTTAAACTTGCGTATCAAAGCAGAGATCTGCAAGAATGATACTGATGATGAAATGATACTGCATCATCTGCTGTGGTGCCACTGTTGATGTGAAAGGGCCATTGTTGGGCTCCCCAGATTTTATGCCATAACTCTCCAGAAAAAGAAGTGCTCTCCGAACTGTTTGTGTCAGATGATTACTGACCTGCGGCCCCCCCCCC
>NW_019455652.1:0-642 GCF_002814215.2 Seriola lalandi dorsalis | reverse complement strand
TATCTGACAGTTTCTTTGGTGTGTGTGTGTAAGGTTTCAAGAAGCTCTTGTGTTTAATGGGCTGATGTTGGTGTGTGTTGTTGTCTCATGGTGTCTGTGTCCTCACATTTCCTGTCCTTCATTTTAGAGCATGAGATAGTACCTGAAGTAGTTTTCACCTGTTTCTTTTTTAAATAATTCGGTGTGTGTGGATGCACAGTTCACTGCTGGTTAACTAGCAGATCTGAAAACAGGACAAGTGTTTTAGACCAACAGTGTTTTAGACTAAAGAAAGTAAGTAGAATGTTCTGTGATTATGGTGAAGCCTCAAGAAAACTGTTTAACATCTTCTGGTTTACACATTTGTTAAAGCGCAAAGAACTTTTGTGTCCCAATTCAGAGGACGCAGTCTACAGAGGTGTGGCCCGTGTGGTCCTAGACCATGAAGCTCGAACCGGTAGAACCAACAACTCCTCCTCCAACCTGAACAACCACACAGGTCGTTTTTTCCCCTCTGATACGACCCATAGGAGTGTCTCCTGAAAGAGCACCCCACCCCCCAACCATGACCTTGGTTGTCATGGTTACAATTATAGGCACGCTGACTATACTGAGAGTGGGGTACCTTCGTTGCCATGGTTACTACAATAATTGTCATGGCTT
>NW_019455651.1:0-665 GCF_002814215.2 Seriola lalandi dorsalis | reverse complement strand
ATCTTTTATTGAATCTGTCCTAACAATGTGTATGATTACCTGGTATCATGCATGACAGACAAAAAACATTATAATGAAGTTATTATATAAAGTAGTGCAGTGAAAAGATCTGCATTTCATTTGATGTACATTTCAAACTTGTACTCTACATGTAAGGGAGAAATATTGTTTCTGCACTTTTATAAAATAAGTTCATTAAAAGTCATTAAATGAACTTCAGCTCAAAGGTTCCCGAGGGAGTGGATTTACTGAGCTACCCTCCACCAGTTTTTCACTTTATTATTGTACATTATACTGTTATATTTTATATTTTAGAGTTTTATATTGTAATATTTCATATTGTAGTGTTTCATATTATAATATATTGTAGTGTTTTATAGTTTTATATTGTGGTGTTTCATAATTCAATAGTGTAATATTTTATATTGTAGTGTTTTATTCTGTAATATTTAATATTATAGTGTTTTATATTGTAGTGTTTTATAGTTTTATAGTGTTGAGTTTCTTCACCACAGAAACAGTAAACCACCGTGTTCTCTGTGACTTTAAGCTCCTAAAGACAAAAACATTTCAGAAACGTTTCTGAGGTGAAACCGTCTGACTGTCCTCTCTGACCGGACCCGGTCTGACCGGACCGGACCCGGTCTGACCGGACCGGACCCGGT
>NW_019455650.1:0-662 GCF_002814215.2 Seriola lalandi dorsalis | reverse complement strand
GAGACAGATATTTGCAGAATAATGAGTTTTCAGCTTGTGTGGTTTTATTTGTTTTCTACCAAACAATAGAAATATACTGTTAGGGAACCGTCATGGCCACAGCAAAGAGATCCAAGAGACAGCGGCTGTTATGAAGAGTTCACTGTGAAAAGAGCTTGATTCAGTTCTGCAGCGAACAGGTGGAAAGTGAAACACCTTGAAGCTAGCTTAGCCTCCTAGCAGTGACTCCCCTGAAATAAGCGCTTCCTTAAGATCAGACAGTCGTTGTTGCTATGGTTACAATAATAACGTGGTTAAATTTGTCGTACGGTCACGGATCAAGGAAACAACAGAAATTGTTCCTCGTACCTTTATTTTGATGATCCATCCATTAACCCTCAACCTCCTGAAGACTTTGTCTCTCTTTATACTTCGTCACCGACACTTTTAATTACTACGACCACTAGATGTCGCCTAGCAACAACACGTCACTATGGGTCCCAATAACCTGCTGCACCTGGGGGGTCGTTTCTTACAGGAGGACCGATCAGTGATTACAGCAACAACGTGCCACAGTATGAATGTGATTTCAGGAGACAGATGTTGTTTACAGCTGGATTTACTGCCCCATGTTCAATCTGTGCGATTTATTTATTGATAATATGTTTTCAGAGATAATCCAG
>NW_019455649.1:0-614 GCF_002814215.2 Seriola lalandi dorsalis | reverse complement strand
GCTAAGCTAAACAGCTGCTGGTAGTGGAGTCTGTTTATGCTACGCTAAGCTAAACAGCTGCTGGCTGTGGCTTCATGTTTATTGAACCGACACAACACTGGTATCAATCTTATCTAACTCTTGCTGCTTGTTGTTTCATGTACAAAAACAAACAAAATAATGACTCAGTCATAATTTAAAAAAACAACAATGTTTTAAAGTTCTTTGGCGTCTCTTTTTACCTGAAGCTGGTTCCTCCATGTTGTGTTGCTCTTTATATTCAAGCTTCTGTTCATGACATGATGATGTTCTGCTGCAGATTCCTTCAGCTTTACACTGTTTTTCTCAGGTCTGATTTGCTGCTGTGCTCGTTTCCTCTTCTTTGTGTTGATTGGCCTTTGATTTTACTTTATCTTTGTCACTGACAGACTTTATCACACTGGTTGTTTCTGACTGTTCCCTGGATTTCTGCTGCAGAGTTTTCTTTTTCGCTCGTGCTTTAGCCTCCTTCTTGTTCGGATCTTTGTTTTTCCTCCGTTGTTTCAATCTATTGTTCTTCCTGTCTTTGTTATCAGGTGATTTCCACTTCAGCGCAGAAGAGCTCCTCGTCGTCACACTGGCTGCAGCCGTCGTAG
>NW_019455648.1:0-744 GCF_002814215.2 Seriola lalandi dorsalis | reverse complement strand
GTGACGTTTTGTGCCTGGCTATACTATGACGTTTTTTGCCATTTTTATGCTCTACTAGAATATGACATTTTTTGGCATTTTTATGCCTTACTATACTATGACTTTTTTATGCCTTATCAGACTATTACTTTTTATGCCATACTATTCTATGATGTTTTTATGCTTGACTATTCTATGACGTTTTTATGCCTTATTAGACTATTACTTTTTATGCCTTACTATTCTATGACTTTTTTATGCCTTATTAGACTATGACGTTTTTATACCTTACTATTCTATGACGTTTTTATGCCTTACTATACTATGACGTTTTTTATACCTTATTAGACTATGACGTTTTTATACCATACTATTCTATGACTTTCTTTATGCCTTACTATTCTTTGACATTTTTATGCCTTACTATTCTATGACATTTTTATGCCTTATTAGACTATGACGTTTTTATGGCTTACTATTCTATGACGTTTTAATGCCTTACTATACTATGACTTTTTTATGCCTTATTAGACTATTACTCTTTTATGCCTCATTAGACTATGACTTTTTATGCCATACTATTCCATGACTTTTTCACGCCATACCATTCTATGACTTTTTTTATGCCTAACTATTCTATGACATTTTTATGCCTTACTATTCTATGTCTTTGTTATGCCTTATTATATTATTACTTTTTATGCTATTCTATTCTATGACATTTTTATGCCTCACTATTCTATGACGTTTTTATGTCTTACTATA
>NW_019455647.1:0-654 GCF_002814215.2 Seriola lalandi dorsalis | reverse complement strand
GACAAGACAGAGCAGGTAGCATCACATCGCAAGAGAAGACATCGGCCACTTGTGAGCGCAGTTAGTGTCGTCTTTATTATCATGGAGTGCAAAGAGTGAATGTCCAGCTGGTGTGGAGGGTTTGATGGGCTCGATCTGACTGGTCAAACATGTTCATGGAGTTCTGGTTACATACAGTGTATGAATAAATACGGATAACAAGGAAAGGAACCATTTGGCAAAATGTTAATTTGATGCTGTATATTATGTATGTGTGTACTATAACTCAACAGGATATAGATCTGCAATGGAGTTACTTCACATCTATCAGAGGAGGCATGTGATAGTCTCTTATTCCCAGACTGGCACTCCTTGATCTCTATACATTATGGTTAATTAAACTAGCATCAGGGAACTTCGAATAAGCACAGACGGACTCTGCTAGGATTAACTTGATATGTCGAGAGGTGAACATGTGAGTCACGTGGAGCCCCCTGGGTAATGCAGTTTATATAGGGTCAATATGAATCGGCCAGAACCTGAAATGATGAGAGCAGAAAAGAGGACAGAGAATTGCCGGTACGCAAGAAAAAGTAATGGTATGCTAAAGAGTAAAATAAAGAAGTGCTGGTACTGCGTACCGGTGTGTACCGACCCACTTCGAGCACTGGTTTA
>NW_019455646.1:0-637 GCF_002814215.2 Seriola lalandi dorsalis | reverse complement strand
TAAACACTGACAGAAGGAGAGTAAACATACCACTAACTCCAAACAGCCAGGAAGCAACAGTCAGTCAACAACCCGTGCTTGTCTTGCAGAGATTGGGAAACTGAGGCTCCGGTGACCCCGAGAGCTCGGCACACTGCAACTCAGGAAAACATTCAAACAGACACAACACGTGCTGCAAGTAGCTTCAACGATAGAGGGACCGCTAAGAAAGTTAAAACACTTCGGTTGTGTTGTGAGGATTTGCAGCTCATGTGTTGTCAGATCTGATGAAGATGTTTTCTGAAGCTGCTGTGTGTTGACCCCTCAGGGCCACCGTACCAGGCTTTTATCACAGTGTCACTAACAGTTTTTCAGCATCTGCTACAGTTTCTAGATCAAGGTTTCATCCACAGTGAAAATTAAAATAAATTACCCAAGAGGTCTAGAGGCAAACGCTCAATAACCACAGCTAATCACATCCTGTGGATCGCCACATTCACATAGGAACAAATAACAGACAGCTTTTGTTTAATACATTTTGGTCACTGGTGAGACGTAAAGCTGCTGTAAGCCCTGTGAGCGTGGGGCTGACGGAGGCACGGTGATGACTCTGGTGTCACACACCGGCTCAGACGGAGAGCGTGCTGTTCACAACCTC
>NW_019455645.1:0-680 GCF_002814215.2 Seriola lalandi dorsalis | reverse complement strand
ATGTGTCAGGACTGATACTAGTATAAAATATGGGTCATACCGAGAGGAGTAAATTCACAGAATATTTTGACTTCTCTCAGTTGATAAAAACTCTTCATGCAGAAGAGAATAACCTCTGCCTGTGTTTCACAATGTTGGAGCAATGATGACATTTTTTGGTTTTGATCAGCCATGAAAACACACTACCAATTCCTCTAAGAAGTTCTGAGCTCCTTGATAAAGACGGTGTGATTACGAGGATGTGGCCTGTGGAGAGCGTCAGCAGTGAAAAGCTGGACGCCGCTCTCTCGCATCTCCTCCGTGTTAAACTGGCTGCATGTAACTTGAAAGGCCATTATCTCCAGATTAATATATTTTTTACTGACTGGGTTTTTCTCCAGAGAACATTTTAAAGGATCATCTCTGCTAAATGTTTTAGAAGATTTTAAAATAAACATGTTGCACTGTGAATATTTAGACCTGCAACTAATGACTTATTTTTTAATCAGAATTTTTTAGTTTGTCCAAAGAGATGTAATTTACTGTGACAATCAGTACATCTCATTTGAGAAACTAAAATTAGTGTTATTTTAGCTTGAAATGGTGATAAGATGATGGCTACAGATTCTCAAAAATAATCCTGAATCTTGTTAATTAAACAATTCATTAAAAATGTAAATGAACGTTTCTAATCACCATAT
>NW_019455644.1:0-640 GCF_002814215.2 Seriola lalandi dorsalis | reverse complement strand
TTGCAATGTGGACAAAGAACATGTAGCTTTACTTTTAAATGTCAGCTTTGGTGGTTGTGCTGTAAAGGTGCAAAATAAGATGTGGCCAGAACTTTAATTTAAAATGTTCAAATAATGAATTAACACGTGTGTGAAGCAGCCACAGTGATGATGTCATGATCAAGACCTTCATCTGTTGTATTTCAGAGTTATCTACTGAAATGAACATGGTAACCAGCCAGCCCGACCTGTCTCGTGTTGTAATACCACTTTGTGACGCTAGACGCTGTGTCAGTGGCGTGTCAAGTCTGCCCTCAGTCCCACAAAGAAGAACAACTTCTGGCAGCGCTTGAGGTTAGCATCACAGAAACACAGGAATGGCTGAACATTCTAAAAGACGATATTCATCTGCATCCCGAAGGCCCGCTCCCGACACGAAACCACATTCAACGGCAAAGAAAAGAAGCGACATGAGTAAATCTCGATGTGGGTTTCCACCGCTGGAGAAGCTCCTGAGAGGAAAGAGATGCGGTTTGATGCTGAGATGGCAACTTTCCTGTTAGCCTGGTGAGTAGCATCAATGTTAGGTCTTAGCTAAAAGTATAATCAGTGCAATGACTGATAAACTGTTCTGACAAACATTTCAGGTGTTGATATTGAC
>NW_019455643.1:0-583 GCF_002814215.2 Seriola lalandi dorsalis | reverse complement strand
TGGGAATACATTTTCATAGCGGTAGATGAGAGGATCGATACCACAAGGCTATAGCGAGCAGCCAGTTAGCTTATCTTAGCATTACGACTGGAAACAAGGGGAAACAGACATTATGAAGTGTTGTCATCACTGGGACTCTTTTCAGAAAACCAGCAGAGACTTCAGGAAGTTACTGCTCCAGGCAAAGAAATAGTGTGGCATGTAATGCCTTGTAAAACCACAGCAGCCCAGATGTTCCAGTCTTGCTCTGACACATTTGCACATTTGTTGGATAAATTTATCATGCGTGTAAGTTTTTTTTTTGTTTTTTTTTTAAATTGAGCAGCTATTGATCAAATAGTGCTGTCTCCAATCAGCGTCTTACTTTCAGTGGATCAGCCTCTCTTTTTCTCTCCGTCTCTCCCTCGAGTAAGACTTGCTATAGTGAGGAATCGACAGCAGAAGGGGAAGGAGAGATATTCAATGGGGGGAGAGAAAGAGGTAGGAGGGGTGTCGGGAGAGACAGTGCCTAAACCAGTGTTAATTGAACACAGCTGTACCTCGTTAAACATTAATTGGCAATTAATCAGCTCACCCCCCCCCC
>NW_019455642.1:0-647 GCF_002814215.2 Seriola lalandi dorsalis | reverse complement strand
TTTTTTTGTCATTTTTATGCCATACTAAACTATGACATTTCATGCCTCACCATACTATGATGTTTTTATGACTTTTTATGCCTTAATATACTATGATGTTTTATTGATATTTTTTGCCTTAATATACTATGACATTTCATGCCTTACCATACTATGATGTTTTTATGACATTTTATGCCTTAATAGACTATGGTATTTTTTTCATTTTTTATGCCATACTATACTATGACGTTTTTTGGCATTTTTATAACATACTTTACTATGAAGTTTTTTGGCATTCTTATGCCTTAATATACGATGATGTTTTATAACTTACCATACTATGATGTTTTTATGACTTTTTATGCCTTAATATACTATGACATTTTATGCCTTACCATACTATGATGTTTTTATGACGTTTTATGCCTTAATATACCATGGTGTTTTTTTCCCTTTTTTATGCCATACTATACTATGACTTTTTATGTCATACTATACTATGACGTTTTTTGGCATTTTTATAACTTACTTTATTATGACTTTTTTTTGTCATTTTTATGCCATGCTAAACTATGACATTTCATGCCTCACCATACTATGATGTTTTTATGACTTTTTATGCCTTAATATACTATGGTGTTTTTTTCACTTTTTATGCCTTAATA
>NW_019455641.1:0-675 GCF_002814215.2 Seriola lalandi dorsalis | reverse complement strand
GGCAATTCATGTACTGCTGCTGCTGAAAGAACTAATTTGTACTACGTGTTTCTTGTTTCCAGCTTTCACTTGATCTCAGCCAGAAAAAAAGCATCTGATTAAATGTGAAATAGAAGAAAAACATTTTGGAAATGTTGGCCATCAGGTACGATGAAGAAATGAGTTGGACAGTGAATTGGAACGACAAGTTAACACCTTTTTTGTCTCTGCTTTCTCTTGGTCTCCTCCTTCTTTTGACTCTGTTACTTTCTACTCTCTCTTAGAAACACCAACGTTAACGCACACACTCGAGCACACACACACACATCACATTACTCATGCCTTCGACTCCTACTGTACCTTGATTTCAGAGGGTGAGAGTTTGTCTGTTCGCTTGCCGCTCTCTGGGGAGTCCTGGTTCTTTCTGTGGAGGTAGACTGCAGCCACTTGGCTCTGCTCCAGGAAGGACAGCAGAATCAGCCTGTCACTCAGCACCGCTGGGAATGACATCACCACATATATCACTTCATGTCATGATTGAAGACAAAGAACAACTCCACCGTCTTCCTAACACTGCCATAAATCATGATAAAACAACATCGATACATGCATTGATTACTACCCCTGACTACATGGGAAATTATTTAATAATAAAGAATAACAATTCACATATTGTCCATATTTTCTTGTGCATGT
>NW_019455640.1:0-556 GCF_002814215.2 Seriola lalandi dorsalis | reverse complement strand
TCTGCTGAGACAAAACAGAATCATCAGTCCACTATGCGTCAGGATATGCTTCACAGGATCCATGAAGGCATAGATGGCATAGAATGTAAAAGGACAGCCAGAGAAGCTGTCTATTGGCCAGGTATTAACATGGATATTGAGAAAATGATCGGGAAATGTGACACATGCTTCAGACACCATTACAAACAAACAAAAGGAGCCAACACTTGATTGCTGACATGCCAACTGAGCCAAGGTGGGAACTGACCTATTTCATCTGAATGGCAACGACTATCTTATGGTAAAAGATTACTAATCAAACATCCCTGACTTAGCACAGCTATCCAGCACATCAGCACGTTCTGTCATGGCACGGCTGTGGAGAATTCAAGGAGTTTGACAAACAGTATGGATTTCAACACATTGCCTCCAGCCCTCTACATCCACAGGCTAATGTAAAGGAAGACAAAGGGGTTCAAATTGTAAAAAGACAACTGACAGTGAAACCGACCCTTATCTGGCTTTGTTGAGCTACAGGGCTGCACCTTTGGAAGGCGGAGCATCTCCAGCTGAGCTC
>NW_019455639.1:0-644 GCF_002814215.2 Seriola lalandi dorsalis | reverse complement strand
TGTTTTTACCGTTTAAATCAGGTCCATTTGTTTTTGAGAAGAGATCTCTGCGGATCAGATTTTAAATAACAGCATATTTTTGATTACCCTACTGTAAATAAGTGCAATAAAACCTTCGCAAGTAAAGAGCCAAAACTTTATCAATACACCTGTTCAACCTGCATAAATCTGAACATGTAGAACGTGATCATTTAATCTGCTATGTCTGTCCACAGTCACAAGCACAGCAGGCTAGCAGATACTGTTTTGAGAAATGTTCATTTTCCTTTTTACTGTATTTTTGTATTTCTATTTTTATACAGTAGGCTAAGTTTACCATCTTTACTTTAAATAAAATACATATAGAAAGACTGCAGCCTTATCTGATAGACAAGTTGCTGCCCTGTTTCATGATACTAATGATGGTGGAGACATTTTAATCATTCACGATCTAATATCAAAACATTGCATAACCCCATTTTGTGGACAGTTACATTAATTATTCTCCATCATGATGCTGCGTAATGTGATAGCTGTAACAATTGGTGACATTATTGTACCTTTTTCATGTAGAAGGTCAAGTTAATTATTTTAACATGTTCACTGAAAAAAATGTCAGTTAAAAGGTCCTTGTATGGGCCTATTGCAAACTTCTGACAGAGTAA
>NW_019455638.1:0-667 GCF_002814215.2 Seriola lalandi dorsalis | reverse complement strand
CACCAATTCATAACACAAAAAAATGCTTATGTTTTCACCCAAGAAATGACCCAGTATTACTCTGCACATTGAAGTGAGTTACACTAAGACAAAAAACTGTTCATGGCAGCCCAGTGGACCCAGTTTAATCCTGAAATGGATATCCTAGGTCTTTAGGGACCCAGCAGCATATTAAAACTTGTCTAATTCCCTCATTTTATTCAGTTAAGCCTCAAGTTTTGTCTTCTACACTATAAGGGTAATAGCAGGTGATGCATTTTCCTGTTTGACCTCTTTTCGTGTCAGTGATTCCTCAAATTAATACACATACAAGGATGAAGAAGTTTCATTAGGTCAGAACTTTCTGTAATATTATTTTGAATGACAGTAAACTCAATAATATAAGCATAAAGCAGCTGATGATACATTCAAAAAAGTTTACAAGCACTGTTATTTTAGTGTGGGTTATACAAGTACAGTAAGTGACTAATTGAGATTCAGTTACATTTTGACTTGTTATTTCAGAATAAAACCCCCACTAAACCCCCAGGCACGTAAGCCAAACCATTAAAATAAGCAGCTTATGTCAACATAATAGCTCTATCTACTTGCATGTCCAGCAAATAAGTCAGTTGTTCATTAAAAGGCAGGGCCTCTTCCTCCATTGCTATTAGTGCTGCTTGTCTCT
>NW_019455637.1:0-679 GCF_002814215.2 Seriola lalandi dorsalis | reverse complement strand
CCCCCCCCCCCTTTCACTTTTCTCCTCATAATTATCCCCGACCCTTCGCCCTGCTATTTCTCAGAGGGGTTAAACACACATTAATGTTCTCGCCTGACGCTCGGATGCTGCTGACAATCGCCGCCGCCATGTTTGTTTCAGCCAAGAACATTTACGTAACAGTCATTAGTCTCTTCGTAGATTGACAAACTTTTTGGGCCTTTTACCTCAAACACCGAGTGAAATCTTTGACGTATTGTTCGTCTTCTCATGAGCTCTCATTAAGATTTTAACAGGTTCATGTAGCAGGAGAAATAAGGAATAAAATAGACACATGAAAAGTGAAGATTTACCGTATTAAATGATCCAGCTTCAGAGGTTGTTGTCCTCCGATCCTCGATTTCTGTCTTTTCCACAGAAACTGCAGCATAAATAAGCAACACAAACACTTTTTCATGAATGTCTGTTTCTGATTTGAACATGAAATATTTTGTTTTCTCGTGAGTTTCCAGATGTTTCAAGCCTTACAAGTCCTAACAAGGATACAGCCATGCTAACGGCTCTGCTCTGAGCTAAATGCTAATGTCAACATGCTAACATGCTAACAACGCTACAGAAAGACGTTACATCTTGTTGGAAATGAATATCAGGTTGACTAACTGACGTTTAGCTCACTACTAGGACGTCGGTATCATAACGG
>NW_019455636.1:0-697 GCF_002814215.2 Seriola lalandi dorsalis | reverse complement strand
CTGATAACCAAATATGGTACACTTCCTGGCCAAAGAAAGATCAAGAGGAAGACAGCTACAAAAAAGCTTCATCACTTCTTAACATGCAATAATAACTACAGCCTGCGCTTCACATTCTTTTTCCTATAAATTAATCTTTATAGTACTTGCTTTTCACTACATCCGTCAACATAAATGTTTTCTGAATGACCTGAAATCTGAAAGTAAAGAAAATTAAAGGAAATGTAAGTATCAGAATTGGCTTGAAATTATATATGTGAACAAACAAACCATGAGTTTATTCTATTATTCTGTTATACATACAGAATTGATTTCGCTATTCAGTAAAAAAGCGTTTAGGATACCATTCTGCCCTGTCTGTTCATTTTCTGTTACAACAAATCAGGATGGCATCTAATTTAATTTTTAATTATTAGTAAAATACATATTTCAACACATTGATGGCCGTATTACAGTAGCACCAGGCTCTGCATTGCAATTTTAATCAAATAAATAGTTCATACCAGCTCCTGGTGTTATTGAGGCAGTAGGTATGGTTATATGAAGGGTGGTGTACGATGGAGACATATTAGTAATAACATCTGAGCTGCTGAACGATGTAATGGAGCTGCTCATTGCATCAAATGACACAGTAGACCCAACAGTGACTGTTTTAGCAGTTTTCTCGGGGCCTGTAAACAGAAAGTAACAGACAAAA
>NW_019455635.1:0-627 GCF_002814215.2 Seriola lalandi dorsalis | reverse complement strand
AGAGACAGAATCATTCCAACAGATGTTTTGACTCCTGTCATCAATAATGAAATGAACTAGAGCTGAAAACTAGTCGACTAACACTGAACCAAACTTAATATGAACAAACACGACACACACGTCAGACTTCAGATCTATGTAACTACCTGTACATACTGACGACAATGAAGACACATATAGAAAGGAGAGGGACTTGGTCTGTGGTGTCACAACAATCTCTCCTTAATATTCAGAAAACTAAAGAGGAAACTGTTGATTGTAGACAATCCAGTTCTGTTAAGTTCTGAGTCATAACTCAGTCGGATCTGAAGCTAAGAGTGGGTCATTTGGCCGGCGCCATCTTGCCAGTACCTGACTCCGCTAAACTCCCGGCTAATACAAAAATGGTCAAGAAGGAAGGGTGAGTGTGGAGACGAGACTTCAGTTCATGCCAGCTTGTACGCTCAACCACCTGTCACTCAGAACCTTAAGCCTTAATAAGATTTAAATGAGCAAGTAAAAATTCCCCCCTGTACAGCTGTCATGAAGGAGGAAATTAGCTCTAGAGACCAAAACAGTTTTTGTACCAGGCTGTAAACATGTTTATTTCTGCTGTAAAGTTGGACATTTTAACATGGGAGTCTATGG
>NW_019455634.1:0-718 GCF_002814215.2 Seriola lalandi dorsalis | reverse complement strand
AAAAACATTAATACATTGACTTGAAATTGTGTTTCACCTGTCCTCTCTGTTGCACTTGTCTCCTCCTCTGCCATTGACCAGGAACTTCCAAACCTGAGCTGGAGCGGCCCATATGGTTAAGTAGAGGGGTTCCCAGAGGAGGAGACCAAGTGTGGGAGAATGGGAGGGGTGTTTTGTGTCAGTCAAGGGTTTTGGCTTTTAAAACCTTTTTTTCTTTTTTTCTTTTTTTTAAAGAAAACATATTTTTAATGGACTTAAATGCATCCATCATTGACAATGTGTTGTATTTGAATATTGCTGTCCATGTGAACTATTTGAATAAGATAATTGATTTTTGTCTTGATGGATTTTTTGAGCTCACCTGTATAAAAGACAGAAGGCTGAGGTGGCTTGGGGCATTTGTTCAAACTGAGAGAGCCACACACAGCTACAGACTGCAGCTCCTGCCTTGGGGCCATATTTAGGGGCATATCCAAAAGTGCAGTTTCAAGTTTTTAACTCCTTAGTAAATTCATTTTTCTTAATTCTTGTTTGTTTGTTTTTTCTTCATGTTTGGCCAGCCATTCTCTTTCTTTTTGCTGTAAATATCTGCACGTGACTCCACTACTATAAATAAAATTCACTTGGACTGCTGAACTTTGCCTGCGAATCCTCTTTCACGTGTCTGGCTGCTCGGCCGATCCTCACAGAAGCCAATAGGGAAGTTCTTCGAATGGCC
>NW_019455633.1:0-747 GCF_002814215.2 Seriola lalandi dorsalis | reverse complement strand
GCATGGGCAGTTTAAAAGTAAGAGGCAGTCAAAACCCTCACAAAGTGGCTGATCCAGTTCTGCACAGTGTAGTGTAAAGTTAATATGACAATATTTATGGGATGACTATTAGCACTTTTAGGAGATTAATTTTGAGAAAGAAAAACAATTGATGATATGGCTATACATAATGACTAAGCAGCTTTCATAGGCCATCGCACTCAGATACTCAAATACAGTGGCTTCTGAAAATATTCAGACCTCAAATGTAAATAATATTTCCATTTCTGATTTTTAATAAATTCCACTTTGTCCCAATGGTTTATTCAGTCCGTGTTGATGGGGAAAAAAATGCCAATTTCATTGATTAAAAATTAAATCTACAACACAATGAAGTGTGCAAAAGTGAAGGGTATGAATACTGGGACCACTGTACACATTCAGAAAACAGTGTCAGACCAAACCTATGATAACAACAACCCAAAATAATATTTAGAAAGCTTTTAAGACTAAAATTGTAAATAATTAAGGAAACACACAAGACGCTTCAGGTCCTAACTGGTGAATGCACAGAATCCCCTTTGATTTACTGTAATAACAACACAGGCTTTCCTCTGGAGAACAGAAAAGTTGGCTTTTCACATTTCATCCACTGAAGATATTGTTATGATGTTCTATGAGCATTAGACCAAGTGTGGCTATAGATTTTAAACTTTGTTCCTGAACTTAATGGTCAGACCAGAAAGAAAAAGATGAACCAAAAGTTTA
>NW_019455632.1:0-631 GCF_002814215.2 Seriola lalandi dorsalis | reverse complement strand
AAAATAAATAAATAAATGAACATAACATACTATAAGTTGAGGATCTGATCCGGGTCAAAGTTGATGAAGTTCTGCTTCTTATCTGGTGTCACATGATGCTGTTTCTTCAGCTGCTCTAACCACTGAATCATCACATGAATCAGAACCACATCAGTCCACATGATCTGTCACTGCTGTGGCCTCGTTAGAAACTCATTAAAACTGAGTGGAAAACAAAGAAAATAAGAATCTCTGCGTCTTCAGATCAGTTCGGATCCTCAAGTCCGGAACGTCAGGAAATTTAACAACAGAGTGAAAGTAAGAGGAGAACGATTGTGTAATAAAGTTCAAGGTCCAGGTCTTTATGTTCCTAATGAATAAACAGCACAGAGGTGATAATATATGACTGTGCAGGACAACATCCTGCTCAAATAAAGTTTATTATTATTGTTATTATTATTAGATTAGATTAGATTAGATTAGATTCAACTTTATTGTCATTGCACAGAGTACACGTACTAAGACAACGAAATGCAGTTAGTATCTAACCAGAAGTGCAAAAGAGCAGTTAAAGTGCAAGTGTGTGCTGTACAGGTATGTAAAGTGAGGGTGTGCATAAGTAAAGTGGAGATGTGCATATGTAGGGTACAAA
>NW_019455631.1:0-661 GCF_002814215.2 Seriola lalandi dorsalis | reverse complement strand
GTAAGCACTAATTTATTAATAAAAATATGACATCTTATTAAAGAAAATTATTGATCCCTGCTATATTTTTCTAGAAGAACAAAATGTTTTTCACACAAGTGATGAGATGACTATGATTATCTATTTTTAGAACAGTAGACTGTTTTGAGTTTTGAGTCGTTTATGCATGGTTTACAGTAATAACCGAGGTTTACATGAGCCGAGTTTCCATTGAAATGATGTGCGAGAGTAAATTTAAGAGGAAAATGGAGGGACTGTTTTTTTCTTTAAATATTCCTTTATGGTACACAGAATAAGGATATTAAGGTTTAAATACAGCAACAATGCATTACACAGGTAATAGCTTCCTGTGATTTTAATCAGATCCTTAAGAGTAAAGCAAAGACAGTTAATAAAACACAAAGCAGAACTCTCATCACTTTTTTAATTAGGAAAACTGCTGAGGTCCTGCAAAACCTTTGTAGTACTACCAGGGAGCAAGAGAGAGGCTTCAGCATGACCGCACAAGGACAGGTAAGGAAGGAGGAGAACGTGCAGAGGGTGGAGAAAAAGAAAAGAGATACAAGATATTAAGGGAGGAGGAGAGACACAGGGGAAAAACGAACCTTCACAGTATCAACCATAGAGAGAGAGAGAGAGAGAGAGAGAGAGAGAGAGAGAG
>NW_019455630.1:0-701 GCF_002814215.2 Seriola lalandi dorsalis | reverse complement strand
GATTTTTACATTTTAGACTGAACTTTGTGGAGTGGAAAGAAACTGTTTATTCTGGTTTTATTTACAAAACACAGAAAAGAATTGCTTTTAACCACGTCTCATAAATACTGGTTATGATCAGTATCAGGACTCACTGGGAGCAATGGTTAAACTGGTTCCACTTCCAAAGACGACATGAAACACCACAACACACTCAGCTCCCTGATGAACTGAACCAAGATTCATTTAGACAAATAATATAAATAATTTTACACTTAAATATTCTGATATTTTAAAGCAAAACTTTCTCTCTCAGTAAAACTAAAAACATTCTGTATATGTGGATTTAAAAGATTGAGTCCTTCCACTAATCACTGTATTTACAGACTGAAAAACAGGCCACAATAAAGATGCTCTGTATTGATCATATTTATAATCAATATCAGGACTTACTGAGTTCAATGATTAATCTGGTTCCATGTCCAAAGAAGATCTTATTCTGATTGGCTCCAGAAGTCACACATCATGAAGCTCCACAACACAAACTCAGCAGGTGAAGCAAAGTTCAACGATCGTAGTTTCCTTCATGATAAATTATGATAAATGCATTTTATAAGTATAATGTAAATGTTGGTGGTAACTAAACACTAGAACATTTAACTGATTAATATGTGAATGATCACTTTGTGTTTTTTGATTATTATGATCACGACAATCTCAAC
>NW_019455629.1:0-699 GCF_002814215.2 Seriola lalandi dorsalis | reverse complement strand
CGAGTTCACTGAGAATCCTTGGCAAGTTTTTTCTCAGTGTTAACCTGGTTTCTAGCTGCCGATGGTGGTCTATTTTTGGGGGAGAGGGGGCCGCTGCTTTATTTTGGATTCCTGGTGGCCCGGCTGCTCAGCCCGAGGTCTCCGATAACCCAATTTGAGTTGACTTTGCCCGTTCAGGGAGAGCCGTGGCCCGAGGCTACACACTGTTATAATTCAAGCAATACAATGAAGTCAAACATAACCCTATCTACCCACACTGTCACGCACACGCACACGCACACACATGATCACACTCTGTTAATTCAGCTCACTTTGAAAAGGCTGTGCTGAGAGCTGCAGGATCGATGGAGAGGAACTTCACATCAGACCGGATATCTTCTGTCAAACACCGGAGACGTCTGAGGGACGAAGCGCCGTCTCTCTGCAGACCGGGACCGATGACGAGCTCCTTTATTCATTCTAGTGTTGTAGTTAAAAGGTCCAATGTTGCAGCTGACACCTGACAAACAGTGTGCTCTAGTTTGTGGAAAGCTGTTAAATATTAAATGTAATATTAGAGGAAAAACATTTGACAGAATTTAGGAGAAATGTATTTAAATATGAAATAACTGGAAATGAGAACATCCTGTAAATCTCAGAAAGCCTTATGACCACTACTTCCTCCATGTTGTGATTGGGTTTGTGTTTGTGTTTGTGTTT
>NW_019455627.1:0-751 GCF_002814215.2 Seriola lalandi dorsalis | reverse complement strand
AAGTCCAAGGACAGCAACAGAAGAAAGGGGGGGCGGGGTAGGACACATCCCCAGTGTATGACCCCCCCCCATGTGAAGCAGTGAAGGAGGGACACCCTCCATTTTGAGAAACGAATTTCAGTGTCGGACATAAACATAAACCATGTGTCAGCGTGCGGTTTCTCCCACTCCGACCTGCAGAAAGACACAAAGCCGTGTCTCTGTGCCGCCCAGAGAAAGTCTGTGCAGTGACACGGTGAGTTTTATCACCTAGTGACAAAACATCTGGCCCCACAGCGCCGCACACATTCACTCACGTCCTGTGTTGTGGACCCTGAAGCAGAAGCATCTCTCAGAGCCAGGAGGAAAAAAAAGCCCTGACTGTTTGTGTTGGACTAAATCATCCAGCATTAGTCATCAAGACTGCAGACCGAGGCCGAGCACCGTCAGCACGCTCTCACTCGCTGGTCTCACTCCTCCCCGACTCTACAGCGACGCCAACATGGAGGACACCGACCACCGAGGCGTGGAGAGAGATCAACCACGAGCTCACCTCACCTCGTTCACACCTTTACACAGACTGAGGAACATCAAGCGAGAGCATCTCAACTTTTAACCTACATGGTTGGTTTTAATTTATAACAGAACTAGCTCTGAGTTAAAGGAGCTATAGGTAAGTTTTGCTATTGCTACACCGCTAACGTTAGCATTAGCAGCTGTTTACTTACCAGTCTTGTCAAGAGCTTCGGTCATCAACAAGAGGTTATAAAAT
>NW_019455626.1:0-612 GCF_002814215.2 Seriola lalandi dorsalis | reverse complement strand
CCTGTGACTCTCCCTGTGCATACCCTGCTCACATGGCGACACTGACACTTGCTGGTGATTTACTACTACTACTACTTAACCATTACACTGGCAATGAATAACATTGTACCAGAACTTTTTAACTAAAAAGAACATTTTCTTCTCATAACACTTATAACCCCCAAGAACCATATTTATATATATATATATATATATATATATAAAAAACTCTTCTTTTCCATCACTTCCATCCAAGCAATTATTATGTTCATAACCCATACAGGATTTATTTTGCCACACACAGCTGCTGTGTCGATTTGGTCACAGGCCTCCTCCATGGTCTGAATGAGGGGTACCTGAGCCTGGGGCCGGAGATCGTAAACCCTCCACCACCATGCCGAGAAAAACTCTTCCATTGGATTTAGAAACGGAGAGTTTGGTGGAAGGTATAGTACTGTAAACTGTGGAAGGTGTTGAAACCAGTTCTGGACCAGAGCAGAGCAGTGGAATGACACATTGTTCCAGATGACAATATATTGCATCCGGTGCATTTGGTTTACTGCTGTGACTCGTCACGTGCACGCGCACACCCGCTGTCGGAGTTGCTTTTTTTATTTTCTGAGGCCAGTAATT
>NW_019455625.1:0-673 GCF_002814215.2 Seriola lalandi dorsalis | reverse complement strand
AAGAAGAAGCGATTAAAAGTCTGGATGAAATGTACAAACTGTGAGTGAACAACACAACTACTCTGCTGAAAATAATGATACTTGTTTCCATGTGATTATTCATGAATCAAACTCCTAAAAAACACAGAAGAATAATAGGAATTTGGAGAATGAGTGAGGCATAAAAACTAATGTTAATAATATCTACAAAGTTTGTAAGTGTGAACTTCTTGATATGAAAAATGTTCAAATGAACATAAAGCAGAACACAATGTTTTTTTATTTGTTTTTCTTTGAAGAGACAGAAAGAGAAATTATGAAACTCATGCATGTATCAATATTTACGAATATTTTGAAGTTTTATTAAAAGAAAACACATGAAATCTGAACTTCTGAAGTTCAGTGATCATGGAAAGATGAGTGAGAAGGTTGATGAGAGACATGTTGTCAGATGATCAACTTCTTACAACAAAGAATGGAGGGTATATTTCTTTACCCTGTGTAATTAATTTCTAAAACTTATATCTGAAAATCCTGTTTAACAAGTTTTGCCTGTTTGTATTTTTGTAAGTCTTTACATTTTAAGTTGAATCATGTTAACTGATCCAGGATGCTTTATGTTGAAGACGTATTTGAAGTGTTCAGCTGTGTTATGTTAATCTCATTTAAAATAATCTGTCATTATATCTACAGC
>NW_019455624.1:0-677 GCF_002814215.2 Seriola lalandi dorsalis | reverse complement strand
ACACATGAACATCCAAGTGCATGGAGGAATGATCTCTATGTATGTCTTTGGGGTTTTTAGTTTATCTGGTGAAGTGCAGGGGTCAAAGTCTGAGACTGTGGGACTCCCCTCAGATAAACCTTGGAAAAAGGCGCCGCTTCATCCCACCTTGGTTTACTTGCTTTGTTTTGCTCAATTCCTGGAGGCCTATGGGATCATGATTATATTATTTGATCCCACAGACACTCAACAATTGAGCCAAGATGGCCTGATGAAACTAAACCAAATATATAAAAAAAGGTCTGTCCTCAGGCTTTTATTCGTTTCTGACTCTGGGAAAAACAGTAAAAATTTCCCTAAAATGATGTATGTATCTCTGAACTCTCTTTAACCAAATCACACACATTTAGGCCCCATTACGTGAACTCCTTGTCATAATGTAATCACTTGTGAAAAAAAAAAACGGTTTGGAGCCCCCCAGGTGAGGCCCGCCTCCCGTTTTGAAAACCTCTGGTGAACTGTAGTGCAGATAATTACCAAGGTGTAAAAATGGCTGCTAAACACACACATGCATAAGAGACAATATGTGGACTATGCCACAAAGTCCATTAACTATTGTACTTGAGCTTTCAGTCATATCACATCATTTTCATCAGCAGACTGAAATTTCCTGTTTCTAGTTCCATTATTTTTTTTTT
>NW_019455623.1:0-681 GCF_002814215.2 Seriola lalandi dorsalis | reverse complement strand
GTAGTTTGAAAGATCAGATTTTAATCCATCTTAAATCCGTCTTGGATGTATTTACATTGAGTTTTTGACATCAGGCATTGTGTGTTCTGCACGAGAATTGCTACTGAAGTTCAATGAACTCATGCCTGTGTTCACTGCAGTCTCAGAGTTCTTGTAATTTGTTATCCATGGTGTATTCACCACTGAGAGCCATGACTATTAAAGGTCCATATTTTACAAATTCTGTGTTTTATTTGAAGTGTTGATCCATAAGAAGATATATTTGTGGCTTTAAGAACCAAAAACCATCTCAATGTAGTTTCACATCTCCTCTCTCAGGCTTCTCTCTGGAGCTTTAGTAACAACAGGTCGTGAGCCAATTAAAAGAGAGGAGGCTCTGAGCCGTTCTTCTGATTGGCTGATTTTTTTTTATCTAAGTGATATATTAAAAATATAGCAGATTTCAGGTAAACACTAAGAGAAACCAAATCCTGCAAGGTTGGATGGTGGGTCCAGGTGGGCGGGGCTTGGTGCATGGCTGAAAGCGATGACTGCTTTGTTGTGACATCACAAAGTTACAGGAGTCCTGACGGCTGGTTTTAAGGCTCAGTTTCTGAATACAGGCTGTGTGCATTTCTCTGTGGACTGAGGCTTTGATACTTTCACAGTATTAATATAGAACCTAGACCTGCTTTATAATCC
>NW_019455622.1:0-584 GCF_002814215.2 Seriola lalandi dorsalis | reverse complement strand
TCTGTTCAGTAGCGCTGACAGGGAGGAGCTCAGCAATGTGTGGGGTGTTTGGCCATGCGAGGCTCTGAAGGTGAGCACCAGTATTTTAAAAGGGATGCTGGATTTGACTGGGAGCCGGCGGAGGGAGGATGAAACGGGTGCGATGTGTGATCTCTTGCTGTTTGTGGTTAAAAGCCGGGCAGCTGCAGTTTGGACGATTCAGAGGCGGTTCAAAGAAGTTTGATTCAGGAAGGAAAAAAAAAAGAGCGTTAGAGTAATCTAAAGGAATAAAAGTGAAGTTTAACAGGCGTGATCCTGCTGCAGCAACAGGCAGGGCTGCACTTACTGCTGAGCTTTATTAAACTAAACTCTTAAACTTGACCTTGGTGTCCTTGAAATTGCTGAGCTTCATAACTGATGAAACTGGAAAAAAAAACCTGCACTGTTTCTAATATGAATGTGTGAGGTATCAGGGACAGGAAGTCACCAGCGTCTTTTAACACTGTGATGGTTTCTTTGCTGTCATCCTGTTATCACTGTTCCTTCTGAACCTGTAGCACGGCTCAGCTGCAACTCTTTTTCTTAACCAGTTTCAATATTTCTAG
>NW_019455621.1:0-708 GCF_002814215.2 Seriola lalandi dorsalis | reverse complement strand
GTGTGTGTGTGAGTTTGTGTTGGAGTAGCGCTCCTGCTTTCCTGCCAATAGCAACGAGTGTGTTTTTGTTTCTTCAGAAAACCAGGATCACCTTTAAGAACATTTGTGTGTGTGTGTGTGTTTGTGTGTAACAGCAAAAGGTGGCTCCCATAATAAACAGGTTAGTCCCAAGCTTTTGCAAAGCAGCCATCACATAATATGTCATAACTCTTCTTTACAGAAACACCAGCAAAACATGCAGCAGAACATGCTCACACACACACACACACACGTACACACACACACACACACACACACACACCCATACACTCACACATGCTATAAACCTAATTAGTAGTGCTGCAAACCACACTTCTTGGCATGCAAATACACACACTGCATGTATTCATGTGAGAAGCATGTTTGATAATTTATCATCACATCAGTTCACACCACAGCGACCGACCAGAGAAGCATTTATTGGACCACAGAGATGAGCAGTGAAGCTTTTTTTTTTTTCAAAATAAGACACCACCACACACAGAGAGGACTGTCTATGATAGCAAAAGACAATATCTACTTCATTAGAAATTCACTTGCCAAAATAGTTTATTCACTTTGTACAAAAATAATCAATCCCATTTGGAGTTGAGGAGGAAAAGTGCGGCGTGTGCAACATGCTGAAATTCAGATGAAGATGAGGATGAAAAAACACACAAAAAAAAAACA
>NW_019455620.1:0-584 GCF_002814215.2 Seriola lalandi dorsalis | reverse complement strand
TTCTGTAGCCAAGTATGACAGGGGGAAAAAAAATCTATTGTAGGTTTCTGTGGCTCCTATCAGCATCTGGATTAAATTTGACCAAAGCTAAAAATCACTTGAACAGCTGATTGCTCTCAATCTTGATGCCACTATGATTTTTTTTTTATTGAAAAGGTCTAACCTTGTTTAAAAAAAATAAAAGGCCCAGTGTGAAACAGTGCATGAAAGCCATCCCATGGATCTCACCTGGGGCCACTAAATGAACTGACTGTTCGCTAAAACCTGCCACCCTTAGTGTTTGTTGCTTTGTCATTTTCTCTGTTCTTCAATGATAGCCGTGGGAAATTTACCTTGAAATTCACAATATTTATTGTGTGTCTACATTTGCAGCTCAGATAAACAAAGTGATTTAGCTGTTCCTGACACTTTAGCTCAAGTGTGTTTGGTTTTGTAAAAGATGAATAATTGATCTATTTCGATCATATTAGAGCCCCGTGCACATCGTTTGAGCATGTGGAGAAATCCAAAGCTTCACAGGCCTGCCGTGCCTAATTGCATTCGCTAAGCTATGATTGGACAATCGTTATTTTGGGGGGGGGGGG
>NW_019455619.1:0-644 GCF_002814215.2 Seriola lalandi dorsalis | reverse complement strand
ATAATAACAACACAAAAACATATAATAAGTTTAACCGATGGACATTTTCACTGTCAGGTTAACTGGACCAGGAAGTGTCTGTGGCTCGCTTTATCCCGGGCATATCACCGTGGTAACTATGCCCCCACTTCAGAGGACCAGATCAAATGTTGTTAATAGGCATCAGGTCCACTTACCTCCAGTTTGGACTTTAGTCCACTAACCTCAGGCCTGAACCCTAGTCCACTAAACTCCAGCCTGGACCCTAGTCCACTAAACTCCAGCCTGGACCCTAGTCCACTAACTTCCAGTCTGCACCTTAGTCCTCTAACCTCCAGCCTGGACCTTAGTCCACTAACCTCCAGCCTGGACCCTAGTCCACTAAACTCCAGCCTGGACCCTAGTCCACTAAACTCCAGCCTGCACCTTAGTCCTCTAACCTCCAGCCTGGACCTTAGTCCACTAAACTCCAGCCTGGACCCTTCAAGCTTGTTTATGTATTCAGTTAGCTTTGTGCCTACTAGCCTCCAGCCTACGTCCCAGTTGGCTCCTACCCCTGAGGACCTCCAGCAGTCTCCTTTCTTGGGGACTTGCAGAACCTGAGTTGGTTGTCTCCAGTTGAAACTTCACTGGACCGTGACTCACATTCCCACCTCCACAGGCCC
>NW_019455618.1:0-782 GCF_002814215.2 Seriola lalandi dorsalis | reverse complement strand
TTCTGTGGGTAGGAAAGGAGGATTTATCCTCCATGTGTTATGAATAAAGTTTTTTTTTTTTTTTTTTTTAAATCTTAGTGTCAGTGCAGTCAGATTCTTTTCCTAAGTCCTAATGAATTCTCCTTCACATCTTTGACATCATGACGTTTCCCATCGAGGTGGAGGAGACGTGGTTAGAGAGGAGATTATTTTGACTCTTCCACCACAGCAGAGTGAAGTGTTCATATCTGGAAAACGACGGACCAGCAAAGTGCAACTGTGTCAGGTTTTATTTCCGGGGGTCTTGGTTGAAATGAACTGTCAATCAAAGCAGCAGCTCCAGCAGAGAAGCTACTGAATGATGTATCAACCATGTAGCTGAGAAAGAAGACGCGATTCAGTTCAGGGTGACTTAATCATTTATTATTGCACTTAACATGTTCATGGCAAAAAAAAAAAACTAATCTTAATTTTTATGCTTCATTTAGATTGAGAGAAAATACATTTTGTTTTTCATGCCTCTCACACAGTGATCAGTGCATAATGCAGTTTGACAGTATCAGCTGAAATCAGCTCTTTATAGGATACACTGTCTACAGCCATAATACACTCAATATTTAATTACAGCTAAAGGAAGACTGACTGATCTTAAGTTAGTACAAACTGCTGACTGACCCTGAGTCAGGTTAAGAAAGACACTTCTAGTGTTTAGTCTTTGTAGTTTTTTCTTTCACTTCTGTGGCATTTTTACACAAACTTGTTTAATGTGACTTTGTACAAACACATTAGAGATAAATGAAAAT
>NW_019455617.1:0-651 GCF_002814215.2 Seriola lalandi dorsalis | reverse complement strand
AGAGCTTCAGACCTGTCAACCTGCATCAATACAGTGCTAAAGCCGGCCGGACGCTCATTGACTGACTGGGTCTGGCACTTCGTCAGGGAAATGGTCACTTTGGCTAAATTAGACTTCTCTTGATACCAAGTCCAACACTGAAATTACTAGAAAAGACCCAACTTTGAGAATAAGACTGGGCAAATGCTCATTGGAATTTAAAAAAAATCTCAAAAAGCTGTTTGTTGAATGTGGACGACCACTATGGAAATACGCCTGTAGGTTTATTTGTGTTTTTATCCTCAATAACTACCTGCTTTAAATCTGTATGTTTAAATGATCAAATTCATTCATTTTTTTTTTTATCTATCCATGAATTATTATAATTATGGGCATCAGTGTTGTGACTTTTACAGATAAGTAGAGATGAGCCCCCATTACCACATCACTGTCAAAATTATGGATCACACTGAAACATCATGACAGTAGCAGCAGCAAATCTCTCTTAAAGTCAAGGCCTGTACTGTCTCTGTTTGTCTCCCCTGTGTTCCAAGTCTCTCTGCCTAATTATATTAGGCTGTTTGTGTATTATTACTATTGATCAACTGTTAAACTTATACACATCACATTCACATTTTCTGTTCTTATTTTGATATTATTATCATTGCTGTT
>NW_019455616.1:0-642 GCF_002814215.2 Seriola lalandi dorsalis | reverse complement strand
TCTACAAGGCTCTTGTCAAAGGATGGCACTCTCAGTTCTGTTCCCCGTTGAAGTTGGCTGCCGTGGTTTTCCAGCAACATTGCTGCGCTATTTCTTGCAGAACATTGGTTGGGAACTGAAGAAAGACAACAACTTGAAGAAAGCCACTGGGGAGATCGCCACAGCAGCTGAGACCAGTTCAAGATGGTTGTGCCTAACAGGAGCTGAGTCAGGCCCAAGTATGGGTCGGATTTAGTCATCTACATCACACTGTGAACTCCCTTTTCTCTTTCGATGCGGTTTCTAATGAAAAAACGTTGATGACTAAATGGCTGTTTTGCAAGTCTTAGCACAAGTGCGGAGTATTGATGTTTCCTGTGTATATTCTAGGAAAAGTCTGTTGCCAACTTGTAAGGAAAAAGGAAATATCAGCAGACCTGGAAATCCATGTTTTTACCAAGGACACTGCATGGTTTGAACTAAAAGAAATGACTGCATCATTTCAACAAGGCTTTTTTTTGACAAATGGCTCCATCTGGTGTCTGTCAGTAACTGATGCAAGCTGTAACAAGGGAATCACTTCAGAATATGTCAGGAGGCAGGACAGGCTGATGTGAACAGATGTAACTAATATCATAATCATAGCTATGTGTTTCAGTGGCA
>NW_019455615.1:0-584 GCF_002814215.2 Seriola lalandi dorsalis | reverse complement strand
TCTATATGCATCTCTGGAATAAACATGAAAATTGAATGTCGCTCCCTGCTCATCAATAAAATAAATTACTGCATGTCACATCTCACCCTTTAAAACTGACTGTAAACACCTCAGTTCACTGTTCCACATCTAGACTTGACAGTCTGGCTCTGGATTTTGTTTTACCTAATGTGGCCAGTGTGTGTTGAGTATGTCCAGAGCTGATGAGGGTGATCATCTATGCATACCCATATTTAACACTATCCAGTAACTCAGTGCCCATGTGGTTTCTGTATTATTTTCTTTTAAACTGGTTTTCTGCAAAACCCTGTAAAATTTACCAAACAGTAGTTGTCCCTGAATTTTCATCCTAATTAAAAATAAACAAATAGGGCCACAGTATTTGGTAAGTTTTGAACAATGATGATGGATAAAAAATAATGTATCAAAATATACAATATTAAGATGTTAAAACGGTTTTCTGTTTGTTTTTTTCTCCCTTTAAACACCTCTAAAATGAACCAAATATTATTACAACTATTCACATATACAACTATACACATATTTCATGGAAAAACGGAAAAGTTAAGGCTATGTAAATTTTA
>NW_019455614.1:0-685 GCF_002814215.2 Seriola lalandi dorsalis | reverse complement strand
AAAAAAAAAAAACCTATGTATAAATACTGCAGATTTTTAAATAGTAGATGGAACCTTTATTTACCTCAGCTGCAGAGAGAAACAGGCCTTTATTTAAATTTTAATGACAGGTTTATATTAGAGACAGACCCCCTTATCTAACTTCTCTTGTTTAATAAATACATTTATCAAACGCACTGCTGTTAGATCTGCACTCATTTCAATTTGCTATCGGTGCTGTTTGCTGTGAACAAAAACTCAGCAGGCATATTCTTCTCATGTTGTCTGTTCATCCCATTCTCGTGGACACGATATCTTAGTTGAGGGAATTTCTTCAAATTCTGCACAAATGCACAAATTTTGGTGGTCATAGGTCAAAGGTCAGGATCGTGGTGACCTCACAAAACATGATTTTGGCCTTGTGAACGCAATATGTCGAGAACTCCTCAAGGAAATCCCTTCAGATTTGGAACAATCATTCACTTTGGTGTGACCTCACCAACCACTTTTTAGTCATGAGTTCACACAGCAATTATGACAAAGCTTCACATAAATGGTTCATATTCTATATAACCCTGGATGAACAGGGATGAATAAAACCTGAAACTAGTCTGAGCGCGCGGAGGCCGACAACCACAAGGAGGTGATTCTAGTTTCATGTTGCTGTTAAATGCAATCTGTCGTGTTCTCTTCTCCTGAAGGAATG
>NW_019455613.1:0-589 GCF_002814215.2 Seriola lalandi dorsalis | reverse complement strand
AGGAGAAGACCAACACCTGCTCGGCGTCCAAGATAGAGGACACACGGTGCTGGCGGCGGGACGAAGGCACAGAAAGGAGGACGAGAGGGAAGGGTAGAAGAAATCATGGAGGAGAGGAGATGAGAAGGACAGAAAGAAATGCAAAGAAAATAAAGTGGGATAAAAATAAAAGTAAAAGAAAAGAGAAGATGGAAAAGAAGAAAGTGCATGCAAAGAGAGAAGAAGAGGAAGATGGAGAAGTAGAAAAGGTGGATGACAGGAAGAGAAATGATCACAGAGGGTAGAAAAAGAAGGTGGATGGGAGGAAGAGCAGACAAACGGGACAAGATAGTATCACAAAGGTCAGAAAAAAGGAAAGCAGATACGTGAAAGAAGTGGCCAAGAGGACTGACTTTACATTTAAGTGCATTTGGAAGATTAACTGCGTTACATATGGAAAAATAGTTAGTAAGAAAACATACAAGGAAAAGATTCAGGAGAAGGATGCATAAGGCTTCCTCAAAGAGAGCGTGATGTGATAGATGCACATAGAGCTCAAAGCCAGAGAGCCGTATATCTGCATCTATCAGCACTGAACAAACCTAGAACC
>NW_019455612.1:0-649 GCF_002814215.2 Seriola lalandi dorsalis | reverse complement strand
CGGACGACGTGGACGTCTGCCGTGCAGTCAGGTCGACTTTGACCGAGTGAAGACAGCTGGAATTTCCTTCCACATTTTTCCACAGGAGTCCGTCCGTGAGTGCGAAGTGTCCAGCGGGGTCGATGTTGCGATCAGGTGACTGACTCTGCCGGTCAGAGACACTCCACCTCCTCACCCTGAAAAAGCTCTGTGGCTGCTTTGTTTATATATTTAGCACCTTGTCCCGCTGCGTGATGAAAGGTCGTTGTGATGCATTTGCTGCTGTAGACCTCTGCGTTCGTCCTGTGGCTTTAACAGTGAAATCATTAAGGAGGAGGAATGCACTGAACAAATGCTCACACACACACACACACACACACACACACACACACACACACACTCATAGAAACACTAATACAAACACGGATGAATGGCAGATTTGATGACAGGTTGTTGCTCTACTAGTAAAATGGATGGGTGAGCAGGTTAAAGACGAGGTAATGACCTTGTCCTTTATCTCTGTCCACTCATGATTTACTCTGTCAAACACTCAATGTCTCTCGCAATCTCTATTCTCTTGTTGGTTTTTATTACTCGCCCTTTGGTTGTGTCTTCATCCACCTGTCCACAGGTCGTAAAGACAGGTGGGTGTGTAGTAGCAAGGTGTTTA
>NW_019455611.1:0-531 GCF_002814215.2 Seriola lalandi dorsalis | reverse complement strand
TTCCTCGCGTGGACACACATCTGGAAGCATGAACGTGTGTTCTTACGGATTCACCCAACAGTAACGGACGACTAACATTCACAGGGACACTTTACAGGTGTTGAGACTCAAATTAACAAACAAAGAAAACAAACAAAGAGATCATGAGCCTTTTGTAATTTAAAACATCTGTAATTTGTGTCTATGTTTGCCTGCGTCGTTGAGTGCATGGGCTTGACTGAAATGCTTTATTCTCTGGCAGGCGCTGCAGTGTTTAGTTAGTCAGATGTAGCATTTGTCACATGCGTACACTTGCACGATTAAACAACATCAAGAGAAGCTTTGATGGTCCTGCTAATGAGCTCCGTTCCCACTTCACTATTTAAACTTTGAAAACCTCTTTGCAAACCGCAGCAGATTGGACCCCTTTGGCTGACACATGGCCGCTGTGTACAGGTTAGGGTTGTCACGATGCCAAATTTCTGTTTCGATACCGATACCAATATGTATTTCGATACTTTTCGATACTTTTTGTAAAAAATATTTCATTAT
>NW_019455610.1:0-687 GCF_002814215.2 Seriola lalandi dorsalis | reverse complement strand
AGACCCCCCCCCCCCTCACTTCAGGAGATGTTTCTTTAAAGGTTGTTTACCTTCAATGATGTGTTTCCGTGACAACCCTCGCTCTGTCTCCGCCCTGTAAACACACAAACAAACACTTCCTGTCAGGGGACGAGCAGCTTCACCTTCTTCTTCTCTGTTTCATTTCATTTCAGAATAAAACAGGAAGTGATTTATTTTGGTTTCACTCCTAATCCACACGAGTGGCAGGTCAGAGTCCGGATCAGAGTCCGGATCAGAGTCTGGATCAGAGTCCGGATCAGAGTCCGGATCAGAATCCGGATCAGAGTCCGGATCAGAGTCCGGATCAGAATCTGGATCAGAGTCTGGATCAGAGTCTGGATCAGAATCTGGATCAGAATCTGGATCAGAATTTGGATCAGAGTCCGGATCAGAATCTGGATCAGAGTCTGGATCAGAGTCCGGATCAGAGTCCGGATCAGAATCTGGATCAGAGTCTGGATCAGAATCTGGATCAGAATCTGGATCAGAGTCCGGATCAGAGTCCGGATCAGAATCTGGATCAGAGTCTGGATCAGAGTCTGGATCAGAGTCTGGATCAGAATCTGGATCAGAATTTGGATCAGGGTCTGGATCAGAGTCCGGATCAGAGTCCGGATCAGAGTCCGGATCAGAATCTGGATCAGAGTCCGGATCAGAATCTGGATC
>NW_019455609.1:0-698 GCF_002814215.2 Seriola lalandi dorsalis | reverse complement strand
AGCAGGTAGCCAATAAAACAAACTCATGACTGCAGAGCCGCTCCAGCTGCCAAGTTTCAGTTTGTCTGGTGAGGGCTTCCTCCCAGGGAGCCATTTCTCTTCACATCGAGGATGTGCACAGTGAGAAGTGCTGTGTGATTAAGCTCTACGTGTTCCCAGAAGGATTGCAGACAAGGGACAATGTAGTACAGTGTGTAATGACTTGTAGTTTGTGTTCTTAGAAAACCTCAGACGAGTCACTGTAACTGTCACTGTTGCAACCAGTGATTTAAGTGAATTAAAAAGTACAGGGTGACCTCCACTGACAGAAGCATGTATATTAGCAGCGAGAAGTTCAGTGTAAATGTAGGTCAAACGGATGTATATGTGATACGTGTATGTGATCAAAGCACCCGTCACCAAAAAAACAAAGTAATTCATTCATCTTTAATGAAGCCCTGTCTGTCTGTCTGTCTGTCTGTCTGTCTGTCTGTCTGTCTGTCAGCAGCCTGCTCAAGTAGCTCGCACTACAATAACAAGTTGAGGCGACTCACCCTGACGCGCAGGTTACCGGAGATTTGGCGTCGTCTCTTCTCTTCAGATCAGACAGGGCGGATTTCGCGTCAAACCATCAATCAGCTGATCGCAGAGACAGAAAGCTCACAGATCCTAAAAAAATCGGGGCTTTTAGAGACAAGTCGGTGCCAAGACGAGCGGCA
>NW_019455608.1:0-716 GCF_002814215.2 Seriola lalandi dorsalis | reverse complement strand
TGTCTCTCTCCACTATCCTGTCCAATAAAGGCACAAAAGCCCCAAAAAATATATACTTAAAAAAAAAAAAATCCAAAATCCAAACATGAACATGACATGAACGTGACATGAACAGACGTGAACAAACCCGGAACTAAAAAGGGACGAACCGACACAGACAAAGGGGAGCACAAGGACTATATAGACAAGGGAGGCAAGGATGATTGAACACAGGTGAAACACATTAGGGCGGGGCAGACAATCACCACACAGAAACAGGACCAAGACAAGAAGCAACACACAGACACTCAAGGAAACCAATTACAAAATAAAACAGGAAGTGACAAAATTCCAAAACAAAACTAACAAAAGGTGTCTGCCACAGCAAACCATGACAGAATCCCCCCCTTAAGGGTCAAATCCTAGACGACCCTAAACAAAAACATAAACTCGGGCGGAAGGAGGGATCCAGGGGCCAGTGGACAGGGGCAACACATGGCAACTCAGGGGGACGAGGCGGAGGCCTTATGGACAGGCTTGGCAGTTCAGTGGGGCGACCCGGAGGTCGGGCAAACGGACAGAGCCGTTCTGGAGGCCGCCGGTGAAGACGGGGTCTCTCCGGAGGTCGAGTCGGAGGATGGCGTCGCCCCTCTGGAGGGCGAGCAGGAGGACGGCTACGAAGACGTGGTCTCTCCGGAGGTCGAGCCGGAGGATGGCGTCGCTTCTCTGGAGGGTGA
>NW_019455607.1:0-584 GCF_002814215.2 Seriola lalandi dorsalis | reverse complement strand
GCCGCAGCTCGACGTCGGCCTCACGACGCCGCACCTCACAGGCAGCTGAGGCTCGTCTCAGGTGTGAGGGGGAGCAACATAAAAGCAGGTGTTGGTGGTTAAACAACGTTATTCATGTGTGTGAGAAAGGGGAAACAGGACTAATGGATGCTGTTTAAAACAAAGACCCAAATACAAGCAGAAGAAGAGTTACCACGAGCTGTCCTTCTTTATGTCTCCACCTGCCGTCCCCAGGGAGCCCAACCAGCACCTGACCCGCTCACAGTTTAACGAGTTCAGGACAAACTGATTAGACTTTGGTCATCAAAGGTCAAAGGTCACAGTGACCTCTGAAAACACCTTTTAGCCATAACAAAGACTTCACACAGATGGTTCATATTTTCTCTGACTCTGGAGAAACAGGGATGTGACCTGGAACTAGTTTGAGTGGCGGAGGGATACGACCACGAGGAGGTGGTTCTAGTTTAAAGTTACATTGTTTTTGTTCCTTCTCCCTCAAGATAAAGTAGAATCTGTAGATCCCTGACAGCAGCTCGGTCACAGCAGGTTTCTCATGTCTGTAATGTGTGTGTGTGTGTGTGTGT
>NW_019455606.1:0-607 GCF_002814215.2 Seriola lalandi dorsalis | reverse complement strand
TTTCCTGTTGCAGCCCCTTGACTGTTTCATTACAGCAGCAGCCCCTCTCAATCAGATCTGCTCCCTCCTTCAAATCCAGGCTCACACACTTTTATTCTTTAGTATCTGGTTCCAATGGATGTGTTTGTTTTTAAATTATTTATTTGATCATCTATGGCTTTGACTGTGTTTGCTGATGTTGATTTGACAGTTTTTGTATGTTGTTGTGGCGATGGAAGGCCAAAGCTTCAGCTCTAGACGTGGAGAGATGCTGCTGGAGTGATCAATGGCATTGCTCACCTCATGAATTCTCGTGTTATGTTTGACTTGAATGTTCTATAAAACCTTTAATATTCAGTATTTGAATTTTAGATTTAAATTTTTGGTAAACAGCAGAGTGAATCAGCAGCTGCCCTGCTTTTAGACAACATGCAGCCATCAACACTTACACAGGTTCAACTGCATCAAAATAAATGTCATTTATTTCTATCTAAGACACATCTCTGCAGTTCAGGTTCCACGGGTCTGGCAGGTTAAACAGGTTCAACCACGCATCAATCCCAGGGGCTGATGTCAGACATGGGACCATGCTGCTGGAATTCCCCCCCCCCCCATCATGCTGTTATTG
>NW_019455605.1:0-675 GCF_002814215.2 Seriola lalandi dorsalis | reverse complement strand
AGGGGATGTAAGAGTCGTACGTTGAGGTCATCTGAGAGAGCGCAGGCCTCGATCACGGCCTGGTAGAAGGTGGGGTCGTAGTCTTTGCCAAACAGGATGTTCGCCCGCACTGATGCATGCTGGATCCACGGCTCCTGAGAGGCCAGGCCGAAGCCGGCCTCTCTGTCCGCAACATAAACCACTCCGCTCCGCCTGCAGAGAGAAGAGGAGGAACATCAGGAGCTCCAACACACCGTTTCCAAATCTCTCCTAAAACTCAAGCAGGAAAATACTGAGCGAGTCAGAGGAGGCGTACCTGTTGAGTTCTCCTGTGAGAGCAGCCAGTAAGGAACTCTTTCCACAGCCGGCCTTCCCAACCACAACGACCAGAGAGCCCTGAACCACACAGGCACATGCTCACAAAGTGTTCCCTTTAAACTCTTTATCACAATAACAACATTTCATTTCAAACATACGACTGTATTTTCTTATTCTACAGGACGTTAGAAGAAGGTTTGAGCTAAATGACCCATTAGTGTTGGTGTGCCAGACCCTAGGAATGAATCAAGAAAGACATAAGATGTATAAAGGAAATGAAACCAGATGGTTTGTACCTTAGTTATGTGCAGATTGAGGCTGTGCAGCATCAGACTTCCTTTAGCAGCTCCAGTTTCAGTTTCTCCCTCTTTGCTGTGG
>NW_019455604.1:0-621 GCF_002814215.2 Seriola lalandi dorsalis | reverse complement strand
CATAGACCCGCTTTTAAAAAAATCAATACTAAGCAATAACCATTAGTTGCATCACATAGTATTCTAGTCCTAGTGCTCAGCTGTTTCACTTCCACCTAACTGCTTTACTAACTGCAATTATTGCAAAAATAATGCAGCAGCTGAGGTTTTTCTTTCCTCCTGATTTTGACATGTTTAACTGACAGCTGTGAAAAGGTTTAGCCCCAATCCACATTAAAAGTGGTGCTACATCTATTTCAACGGGCAACTTCCTCAACAAACTGATAAACATCTTTTTAGAATATTAAGAGTAGCAGCACTTAAACAAATAACAAAAAATTGTCTGAAGTCAGCGGCACCACAATTAAACAAATGGAATGACACGATTGACGAAATAATAAAATGGAGATAATGAATGACAGGATTAGTGTAATAAATAAAGGGTGAGGGGGAAAGGAGTAGCGGAGGGAAGAGAAAGTAATAAGAACAGCTATATTGTTTAAAATGAGTTAAAACTGTTTTATTCATTATAATATTTTTCTCTCGCTCTTCTTTATTTTTATTAATTTATTTATCTGCCTAAATTTAAGTGTGATCAGCTAAGGTAATATATATATGAAAACCCATACATATTCGTATATA
>NW_019455603.1:0-690 GCF_002814215.2 Seriola lalandi dorsalis | reverse complement strand
CTGCTGTAGAGATGGGTATGACAATGGACATGATAACACAAACACATCATGTATGTACAGATTAGCATGATGCTCAAACTACTTTGTGTTCATGCTGGAGCAGTGATAATGCTGTTACTCAAAGTGAGGAAAATGATGACACTGACACTCCTGATAAAACCTCAGTATTTAAACTGGACACTGGTGTCAGTCAGTCAGTCGTTGATTTCTGGGTTTGGTTCCTGCACTTGGCCTCTGTCACCATGTCTTTCTTTTTGATGCCCATCCGTGCCTCCTCCTGTAAGTGTTGTAACCATGGTTGTGTTGTTGGTTGTTGGTTGTAGACTATTATTTACTCTTGGACCGAGGACTATGTGTGTTACAGTGTGTAGAATATATGCTTTATTTGGAAAAACCACCTCTGGTCCTCATTGTTGAAACAAATAATCAGTAAGTCGATTGAAAGGAAGTGAATACCTGATAGTTCTGATAATCAGTTAATGCTTCATTTTAAACCAAATACAGTAGATGAATTGATAATGAAAATAATTGTTGCAGCTCCTGCTCATTATTTTTGTGTTTGTGGATATTTGTACACGGTCAACCATTTGTCAGAGATTGTGAAATTGATTCATCAATTATTCGAGTAGATGTAAATAATCTTCATCAGTTTTGATAACTGATGAATTATTATTATTATTATTATTATTA
>NW_019455602.1:0-645 GCF_002814215.2 Seriola lalandi dorsalis | reverse complement strand
CAGCATGTGTGTATATAGTGTTTCTTACTGGTTGTGAGTTCAGATCACTGAGCTGCTAATAGATCTCAAGCAGAGAGAAACCTGGGCTGTGTCCGAAATCACACACTACTCCCTATATAGTATCATAGTATCCCATAATGCATCATGAAAAGTAATGAACAGCCACCATGCATCTTACGGTTGAGCTCCCTGTATACTCTCAGGATAGTGAGCAGGGAGGAGTGAATGAGTGAGTGATTTCTGACACAACGCTGGTTTCAAAGCTGCAGGTTTCCTTCCTGCTGCAGAGACCTCTGGGTAAAAATACACCAAAATCCTCACCATCGCAACCTGCAAATCACACCGTGTAAATTGATCCCTTAAGTGGCTCTTGTCTTTATTTCAAATTTTTGACTTATTGCCTGATTGATGCATTTTGAACAAATTTGTATTAAATTTGACAAAGGTTAAAACATGAACATGCACAAGCTACGGTGGCCCTGAGAGCTCAACACACTGCAACTTAAGACTAGAATTACTGCTTTGCAGTTGTATCCCTCTGCTACTCTGACTAGGTTCAGGTTACCTCCCTCTTTATCCAGAATCATATAAAATATGAACCATTTGTGTGACATTTGGTCCTAGTTGTTGTGTGAAGTCTTGAGT
>NW_019455601.1:0-678 GCF_002814215.2 Seriola lalandi dorsalis | reverse complement strand
TACAGTGCCACAGGAATGAGCCCTAAAACCCAGCAATTAGTTAGCATTTTAACACTTCCGGTTCCCAGAAGTCAGGGTTTTTTGAATGGGTTTTTGGTTAGATGGCTGTAATAAGGTCTGTTGTTAACACAAGCTCAAGACACTTTCACCATTTCATTTTACAACATAAAATACAGGCGTGATTTCTTTAAGTACGTCTCTTAAAAAAGGGCGGTTGCTAACAAGTGGCTAAAAGAGACTAAGGAGGTTGTCGGGGGCTATAAATGTCATACTCGCACTTTGCAAACTATTAATAACTTTGTAGGAGGAAAGGCTTTTGTATAGAGGTAAGCCTGTTAAATCAAACATGAAGTTGAGAGCTTAGTGGTGGTAACATTTAAGTCATATGACTATGGTTTCAGAAGTCATAAAAGTGGCGCTTATTTGTAAAAAAAAAAAAAAAAATTACAAAGCTGAGCAAAACGTGTTAGTATCACAAACTTTTGTTTATCGCAGAACTTATTTTCTGTTCAACTGTTAACGGTACAACTGTTAAAACCAAGGACCTTAAAACCTCAAGTTTTGTGAAAGAACAGTTACATGTTGTAAAGGTTGCTAGGCGACGGTAAGAGCGGGGACAGCTGGTGACGCACAGCTAAAAAGTGAGGAGATGACCGGGACTAGCTGATTAGCATGCTA
>NW_019455599.1:0-677 GCF_002814215.2 Seriola lalandi dorsalis | reverse complement strand
CTTTTTGTTGTATGGTTTATATCAGTGGAATCTATTTTTCTGGGTTTCATTATTGTTCCAGGTGTAGGTACTGTAGCTTTATTCCCAGCATTGTACACAACATGCTGTATTGTCTGGGACACATGATCAACGTGACTTGTTTTATGATGCTTTGAAGAAAACTTGAATGAAGTATATCCATCTGTTCTGTCAACGACTGTCACTGCCACTAGATGTCGCACTTAGACACACTAGCATTGCCATGATGTGCTCCGCATCAATGCTAGCAGTAAGCCAGCTAGCGATAGCGGCATTTGCCAGGCACATTCATAATATTGGTAACAGCAACTTAGCTCACTGTATAACTGCCTCCTGTAGTCTGTCACTAATGAAAATAGACATGTAGCATTATGTAGCCATCAAGTTAATTTTACACATCCAGGAGAAGAAAAGCCAGTTCAGAGTCAAGCTGGAGCCTTTTAGCACCCCCTAGTGTTAAGGTTGGTTTCACCTGAGCCCTGCATACTGCACTGTGCCATCTCGCATGTGGGAGCTCCTTGTGTCTTTATAAACATAAGGAAGGCCAGCGGTTTAACTGGAGGAACACGTATGCACAACATTCACCAACATGCTTAACTGACAGTAATTTATGCTGATGACTATCTTTATGTATTATGTAAAAAGGGTAGGTGCAATAA
>NW_019455598.1:0-713 GCF_002814215.2 Seriola lalandi dorsalis | reverse complement strand
GGTGCTGTTTGAAACACACTTTAAAATCCGTTTGTGAAAACACAGAAGAAATCTCTCATTAGCAGGTCTAGGTGGTGGTTTCTGAAACGGCTCTTTCCTTGACTGTTTTCTGAATCATAAACTGGAGAATTGTAGTTTAACTCTTCCCTTAATGTCGATTCAGGTGTCGCTAATAAAGACAGCACTCAGTGTCTTACTTCATCAGATGTTAGAACCGTATGAACCAGTTTTACAGAGTTTCTGAGGAACTGTTTGTTACTGGAACACGACAAAAAAAATCATTTAATACAGTTTCATCCTAATTTCCTTTAGTTACATTATATTTGACTACGGACAGTAAATCACGAGTCCAACCTGTCAACAAGACCCGAGCAGCAGTAAATGACAAGTCTCTGGTGACAGCGAGTTCTACAGTTAGATATTCTGCTGCAGTAAGCCTTCACCTTTCTCTTAGAGCAGGTGAACCTGACGTCACAGTGTTACCGGTCTTACCCCAGAGTCTCCAGCTCGTCCCGCGTGTCCTCAGCAGACTCAGACCTGTAGAAGCTCATGTCTGCAGCCCAGTCTCCGTGCTCGTGTCCTGGTCTGGTCTGAGACTCGCAGCAGCAGCAGCAGCTACGCAGAAGTGAAAGTGGACTGACACGCCCAGGGAGGAAATACGCTCCGCTGAGACGTTTTTGGTCTGTTTCCCCTTTTTTTTTTTTTTTTTTTAA
>NW_019455597.1:0-681 GCF_002814215.2 Seriola lalandi dorsalis | reverse complement strand
CAAAAGAGCTACAAAAGCCTGTATACTGAGCAGGTCACAGTGAATGCATGGGTTAAATATAAGACTTTCAACCAGAAATGCCTTATGGGTTAAATTTATGTCTCATCACACCAGAGAATCTTTTTCCTCATGCTCCTTCATACCATAAAGGCCTGTTTGATGGAGTGCTGCTGAGATACGGTCGTCCTTCTGAAGCTCTGTCAGAGTGACCAGGGTCTTGGTCACCTCCCTGACCAAGGCTGTTGGAACACTCAAACCTTTAGAAATGGTTCTGTACCCTTACCTTGATCTATGCCTTGCCACCGTTTTATCACTGAGGTTCCTTGGACTTTGTGGCTTGATTTTTATACTTACATGCAGTTTGAATTATGGCCTTATACACTCAGGCTTCCTAAACTATGCCCAGTCAGCTCAGTTTACCACAGGTGGACTCCAATCAAGTCGAGACACGTGTCAAGTTTAATTACAGCAAAGATGATGCGCCTGAACACAATTTATAGTTTTAAAGACTTCTTCCCTCCAAGTCTTAAATAATTTCTAAAACCCTGCCTATGGCAATAGATTCAAATTTTGCATGCATATTATTCATATAAAGTGTTGCTATGTTATTATCAATATTATTAAGATAAGATAAGATAAGATAAGATAGTCCTTTATTAGGCCCGCAGTATGAGAATTTTC
>NW_019455596.1:0-766 GCF_002814215.2 Seriola lalandi dorsalis | reverse complement strand
ACACACACACACACTCACACAGCTGTCTCGTACCGCAGCTGTTAGGGCTTTGACGGTATTACACTATCAATTCCAGGAGATCTCATCAATACCGAATTGCATGTTTGTGTGTGTGTATGTGCGAGTGTGCGAGTGTGATAGACAGAGATTAACCCTCTGTCTCCTTCTTTCACAGTCTCTGTCTTTTCATCTATCTCATTTGGGATCCTCCATTTTATTTTTTTTAATGGAAAATTCAAACGGGCCACCCCTCTTTTCTGCCTTTGTCTCTGTCCTATTTCCCGCCCTGCCTCCTTTTCATCTGTCTTCTCTCTCTATCTCCCTTTCTGCCTCCCCCCTTCTCACCTGCTAAAATATCACAAAGTGTTTTCTCCACTTTTTTTCGCTGTCTGTTCCTGATCAATACAATGAAAAGGCCAAAGGGAGGGAGGGAGACTGACTGACTGACTGAGAAAAACAGATAGGCATGGAAAGCGGTAAGAGAGAGGAGGGGGAAAGAAGAAGAAGGAGAAGAGAATTCCTTCACCACCTCTCTCCCTGTCTTGTCTCTCCCTCTGTAACTTTCAGCCTCGCAGGCCAAATGTCCCTTATAGTGCTAAACCAACATACTGTATTTCAGCCATGCTGTCAGAAGTCACTCTGCAGGAAGGAGAGGATTGGGGGGGAAAATGAGAAAATAGAAGAGATGGAGAACAAAGGAAGAGAAACAACAGCAAGAAAGAGAGGAAATGAAAGAAGCAGGCAGCACAAAATAGAAGCAAGACAT
>NW_019455595.1:0-667 GCF_002814215.2 Seriola lalandi dorsalis | reverse complement strand
GCGGGTGGGCCGTCGGTCTGTTAACAGTAGAATACACAGCTACATTATTTGCACAACTGTAATGTGTGTTTACTTAGATCTGTACTTAACAGTCCGAAGTCGGTCATCGGACTGTTAAGAGGCTAACTTGCTAATTATCAATGACAGGCTGCCAGTGCCTAGAAAAAGCTACAAACTTAAATTCCTGGTCTAACACAGAAACCTGCCGACTACAAATCTTGTAACAGATCTTACCGTTAAAGAAGTTAACACCTTCATTCATGAGATGATACGCAGGAATATCATAAACAAAACTCTTACCAGTAGCTCCACAGTCCCCAGTCCCGCGTCGCGTTTGAAACGGTTTGACCCTGGCCTGAGCCAGTTGACGCATGCGCACAAGGCATTGCAGGGCTAATATTTTCGGGGTACATTTAATCTTACAGTTGTTACTGTTAAAAAAAAAGGTAGTGTGTCTATTATTATATATTTAATTTGCTGACTAATATACTTGATTAAAATTTTAATGATTTGCATGGATTGTAATTACCACCCCCCCAAAATCCTATTTTACAATGCTCCGATTGGTTTTTCTACTGTATGGTCTATCACATTTTCAAGATAAAACAAAATTCAATCTACTGACTAAACTAACAGTACTTATAATAGAAATGTAGTGGATTCAAAC
>NW_019455594.1:0-653 GCF_002814215.2 Seriola lalandi dorsalis | reverse complement strand
AGGTTTTTCAGGAAACACAAAAAACTCAACAAAAGAGTCACACTTTTGACATAGGCAATTATACAACCGGGGGCAGAATTGCATGTTCCCCTCAACTGAGGATTCAGGTGATTTTACCAGAGGTGGCCAGCATCATGAGGGGGTGATTTAGGCAAAAAAAACATTTTTGTCAAAACATGACTTAGGCCATTATTTTAGGAAGGTGACGATATGGAGTTCTGAGGTTACAGCTGGTTCTGTAGGTTGTCTGTTTGAGTGTGTATTCATTCACACACATGTTCACATCTCAACATCATAAACGGCTTCAGAATTGGTTCAGTTTTCCTGACCTTTCTCCACCCTCTAAAGCTACTGGAATCCCCCTTTGTTTTCTCTATATACCCTCCATATGTTCATTATCACCACCTCCCACTGTTATATGGGCCTGAGCCGACTCACATTAACCTTAATGAAAGAAAGAAAAGGAAAATCAGAAGCACTGGTGCAAGAAACACAGGGAAACATACAAATACAAACTGAAGCGAACAGGTAGCACAGAACTAAATACACACAAGGGAGGCACAGGTGAAACACACAGGGCGGGGCAGACAATCACAAAGGAGTAAGTAAGTAAGTAAAGTAAGTAAAATAACCATGAGACACACAAGGGAAAT
>NW_019455593.1:0-706 GCF_002814215.2 Seriola lalandi dorsalis | reverse complement strand
ATGTCATTTTTGCTGACCAGCCAACACAGTGGCTACAAAGGAGAATTACTGAGTGATGGCACGTTGAATTTCCATTCATTTCACCAGCAGTCTCTGGAGCCATCTTAAAGACCCTAAAAACGTCAGCTTCATCACAAATCAGCTTCTCACTATGAGTGATGGAGTCACCGTGGACAGGGCTCAGCTGTAAAAGTGTGACATCACACCCCTCCGTGCAACAGCGAGGATGTAGCAGTGTTGCTTTAAATCCAGAAAGAGAGGACTGAGAATGGTTGTAGTTGTGTACATGTGAGAACCCTCACTGGCACAATGGCTGAAATGTCCTCACTCTTCGTCCTCACAAATATAGAACCAAATGACACTGAAACACACACATAGAGTAGCCAGGTCTTTCAAGGACAGACATGTAGAGAGACGACAGAAGAGACACACAGTTGCACACACACACACTCTGGTTGCCATGAGGACCGGCCACGGCTGCAGATTGCTCCGTGGGGAAACCAGGGGTCCGGCTGAGATCAGAGAGCCCGACTGTCGTCTTGTAGGATCAATATGCCCCCCCCCCCAACCCTCTCCTCACATACAGACGCGCAATTTCTTGGGACACGCCCAACCTTGAGTCCAACCCCACTGCTTTGTCTCAGCATTGATATCATAACCCAGTAACCAATATGTATTCATTCATTCAGCTATATCCAAAGGTGAA
>NW_019455592.1:0-710 GCF_002814215.2 Seriola lalandi dorsalis | reverse complement strand
TTTTTCTAATGTCTCCATTCAGCTAAAAATTTCCACTTGTGCCAAAGAAAGATGACCTTTGACCTTTCCTCTTGCACCACTGAGAAGCAGAACTCTCAGTATGTTGAATATAATGTAAAGAACCTGAGCTTCATATTGTTCATCCAGATTTTATGTTGTGTAACATCCTGAGAGTCGATGATTACTGATCCATATTGTTCCATAAACTCCACTGGATTTTCACCGTGTGGAGTTAACAGGAATATATTTATGGTGTCTGAGGGAGAAGCTAAAATCTAGAAAATCCTGTAAACTGATTTGAGGAGTCGAGGTCGAGTGGAGGGAACTTTAGATATTGAGCAAACGAAGTCCTGCCCTGGGTTTTACTTCTTCTTCAAAGTCCCACATTTTCACTTTGATAGAGCAGCAATGAAATAAAAACACTTACTGTTTAAATTACTTCATTACATAAAAAAAAGTCTCTACTAAGTTGAGGGAAGAAAATCTGCCTATAAGATTCTCATTAAAGTGACTGGCTGGTTCCCCACTTCCTGTCTAGGTGATCTCAGACTTGCTGCTGCAGTTTGACTCTTTAACATAATTTCCTCTGTGACTCAGGTCAATGGTAAAACTCTTCTAACCTCTTCATGTGTCTCGTCTTCTCACGGTTCAGTCGTATTCCTCATTCAGTCTTTTCCTTTGTTTGGCTCCTCAGCCTCTTTCTCATTAAA
>NW_019455591.1:126-866 GCF_002814215.2 Seriola lalandi dorsalis | reverse complement strand
AAAACGTCATGGTATAGTAGGGCATTTAAATGTCTTAGTACAGTAAGACATAAAAATGTCAAAAAATGTCATATTATACCAAGGCATAAAATCGTCATAGTATAGTAAAGCATAAAAAGTCATAAAAACGTCATAGTATAGTAAGGCATAAAAAGTCATAAAAACGACATAGTATGGTAAGGCATAAAAACATCATAGTTGAGTAAGGCATAAAAAGTCATTGTATAATAGGCATTAAAAGTCATAGTATAGTATGGCATAAAAAGTCATAAAAACGTCATAGTATAATAAGGTATCAAAAGTCAGAGAAACGACATAGTATAGTAAGGCATAAAAAGTCATAAAAACGACATAGTATAGTAGGGCATTAAAAGTCATATTAAAGTAAGGCATAAAAAGTCATAGTATAGTATGGCACAAAAAGTCATAAAAAAGATATAGTATAGTATGGCATAAAAAATCATAAAAAAGACATAGTATGGTATGTCATAAAAAGTCATAAAAACGTCATAGTATAGTAAGGCATAAAAAGGTCATAAAAACGTCATAGTATGGTATGTCATAAAAAGTCATAAAAACGTCATAGTATAGTAAGGCATAAAAAGGTCATAAAAACGTCATAGTATGGTATGTCATAAAAATTCATAAAAACGTCATAGTATAGTAAGGCATAAAAAGTCATAAAAACATCATAGTATAGTATGGCATAAAAAGTCATAGTATAGTAAGGCATAAAAAGT
>NW_019455591.1:0-106 GCF_002814215.2 Seriola lalandi dorsalis | reverse complement strand
GTCATAAAAACGTCATAGTATAGTAAGGCATAAAAAGGTCATAAAAACGTCATAGTATGGTATGTCATAAAAAGTCATAAAAACGTCATAGTATAGTAAGGCATAA
>NW_019455590.1:0-584 GCF_002814215.2 Seriola lalandi dorsalis | reverse complement strand
TCAGTGGATTGAGACCAGTGAATGGCAGGCAGCACTAGGGGTGCTACTATACACTCACTAGAGCAGTCACAGCAACCTAAACACACTCATGCACCCCAGTGACTTTAACTACGACACTCAGCTCAAGTAAATAAGTAGAAGGGAAAGGAACTGCAAAGTTAACGCAATTAACTAACAGTATTTTAAAATGTTTACAAGAAGCAGAATGTAAACAATATCAGAATATATGGCAACTACTTAAAAACAAGATCAAAACAGGTCAAAAGCAGCAGCAGCAGGTGGGAACCTACAGACGAACATGATATAATGAGAATCATCCTCAATTTGCAAATACGACAAGACAGTTCAACAGCTTTCCAAGACCGACTTACCACCATGGTATGGAAAAGGTTACAACCAGGAAGCCTCACTGGAATACCCTGGCAAAGAAACTAAAAACAGTGGCCACAGTCAGTAACTCCATTATAATGCAGCCTCTTCCCCAAAGCAAACAAAGTGGCAGGCTACATATCGCTGCAGCATAAATGAGGAGACCTACAGTCATGGCACATGGCAGGAGCAGTCAAGTGGGAACCACAAAGCTA
>NW_019455589.1:0-753 GCF_002814215.2 Seriola lalandi dorsalis | reverse complement strand
AGCCTTACTATACTATAACCTTTTTTAAATTTTTTGCCTTACTTTATACTATGACATTTTTTTTACATTTTTATGCCCTTACTATGCAATGATGTTTCTTGATATTTTTATACGTTTCTATACTATGGCATTTTATGCCTTCCTATAATGTGACATTTATTGACGTTTTTGTGCCTTACGTTTTTTAAAAGTTTTTACCTTATTATATAGTGACGTTTTTTTATGCCTTACTATTCGAAGTCGTTTTTTTGAAATTTTTTACCTTACTGAACAATAATGTTTTATGCCTTGCTACTATGACGTTTTTGACATTTTTATGCCATACTATACTATGACATTTCTTGACGTTTTTATACGTTTCTATACTATGGAATTTTATTTTTATCTTAATGACGATTTTTGACAGATTTTTGACTTTGTTTACGAAAACATTTTTTTAAAATTTTTTACCTTACTGAACAGTAATGTTTTATGCCTTGCTATATTATGACAGAGAGTTTATTGGGGAAAAGGCAACCGTGATGGTGTATGAAGAGGGGGAGTGGCTCCGAGGAATCCAGGTGTCTCGTGAGTACACAAGCACACAAGGCAGGAGTACGGAGGACACTGGAAACCAGAGGTAGTTGAGTGAACACACTCTGGAAAAACGAGGGACGTCTATAGAGCAAAGGCAGGTGGGTGCTGTGGAAGGATCAGCAGCACACAAGTCAGAAAGTCTTCTGGAGCGCAGGAGAACAAAGCGTTAATACAGGC
>NW_019455588.1:0-684 GCF_002814215.2 Seriola lalandi dorsalis | reverse complement strand
CAAGGGACGCTAAAAAGTGAGGAAGCTGCTGGGACGCACTTGTAATTCAATGCTTTTAACTTCAAAAGTCACAATTGGGCATTGAACAACAAAGTCCCAGGCAGGTCCGTCAGTATTTGGTGTCCCCTGGAAACACTTCCTTTGAGCTGTAGGACTGAATTTGCAGCGTGTTTGTGTCTCTGCATGTGTTTTCTTAAGCGTCGGTGAGTTGAGCTCTCAGGGCCACCGTAAGGGAAGGATGGATAAGGCCTTGAGTGGATACCTATTTAATTTAAACCCCAGTATCATGTCTTAGATTTTCAGAAAGAGAGATGAAACAACCCTCAGTGGGAAACTACATTATTATTAAATTACACTGGTATGGTCCTTTAACATCTCAACCAGCTCCACATCTTCTCTTATCTGTTGTTTTCTTCCTCCTCAGAGGATCCGGGCGTCCGGCCTCCTGCTGCTGGAGACGATCCTGTTCGGCTCTCTGCTCCTCTACTTCCCGGTGAGTGTGTGGCGGTGGCGGCGGCGGTGGCGGCGGCGGCGGCGGCTGACAGTTTGGCAGATTAGAGCTCTTTACAGATCACTGCGCAGCACAGAGCCACGGATTATATCATAATGGACGATTTGTGGAAGGGTGAATGGGGTGAGGGCGTGTGTGTGTGTGTGTGTGTGTGTGTGTGTGTGTGTGTATAT
>NW_019455587.1:0-597 GCF_002814215.2 Seriola lalandi dorsalis | reverse complement strand
CAGCTGGTGAGTCGTCCCTCTAATTAACTACAGCTGTACGTGGCAGGAGCTCCACCGGCCTCGCATGACTAATCTGCATATGGAGAGCCAATCACAGCGCAGACACAAGTGAGGTGACAAGGAAGCTTAAGAAGTGTAAATGCAGAGACTGATGTTAATACCAAGTCTGAATGAAGCCTGACACTCAAGTGCCACTTTGAATCTGATACGTGCATCTACTTGGTTTTAATTTCAGGTGCTTGGGAAGGTGTTGATTATTCCTTGTGCTTATAATAAGATTGATTAAGTTAATATGTGATTTGTTTTTTATTTGCAGTTACCTCTTTATTTTCCTTTTAATGATCGATTGTTTTGCTTCAGAATTAAAAATGCACTGTGGTAACTATATGTTCATCACACACACCTCAGCTGTTTAAAGCTCCCTCCAGTCTGAAGGTAAAGAAGAGAGGCTCAGAGCCTCCTCTCTTCTGATTGGCTCACCGACCTGTTGTTACTAGAGCTCCAGAGAGAAGCCTGAGAGAGGAGATGTAAAACTACACTGAGATGGTTTTTATATCTTCTGATGGATCAACACTTCAGATAAAACACAGAAGAAGA
>NW_019455586.1:0-547 GCF_002814215.2 Seriola lalandi dorsalis | reverse complement strand
GAATGGGGTTTGGAAATTGGAAGATACTTCAAGGGGCTCAAAATCCACTGAGAGCTCTCAGAATGTCAAATAGAAGTTTTTTTGTGAGTGTTTGAGCCGACCTGATGCTTTAGAATGCTGTTACATCTCATACAGGATATTGCCAATTTTGGTCCCCCATAAGGATGAATGCGTGTTGGAATATTGAATTGGAATATGGAAATAGAATGTGGAATTTAGATATGGTAATGGAAAATGGAATTGGAAGATGGACATGGAATATCGAATTTGGAATCAATTGCGCCCCCTGGTGTGTGGTCGAAAAATGCATGATCTCCAATCAAGATAAAAATCATATATATGGATGCAGAATAAAAGTACAAATTCAGTTGTGTAACTTTGAAAACTGTATGTAACTCTGGGAATTTCAAAATTGGATATAATTGAAGATTCCAAAAAGTGAAACAAGCATAATCCCAGAATCAGTAATTCGAGACAAACAAATCTGTCCAACTCTCATTGCTGTACGACCTTCAGAAGACATACCTCAGGGTTAGGGATAGCTCCT
>NW_019455585.1:0-647 GCF_002814215.2 Seriola lalandi dorsalis | reverse complement strand
GTTTAGCTTTGCACAGAGCCAGGCTAGCTGTTTTCTGCTGCTTGTAGTCTTTATGCTAAGCTAACTGTGCCATGGCGCAATATTCGAGCTACTAAAACTCGACTATGTGAATCAAGCAGCTGAAAAAATTGATCTAATATCAACTTAATCTTACTAACGAGCTCCGAGCGTCTCAGGAAACAGTGAAAAGTGGGAGTACTAGTGGCTTGTGAGCTAGCTGCTAACACACTGCCTGTTTACTAATCTTTTGCAGAGCAGTTTACACCTCGAAAGAGGAGCATGAAATTAAAGTTGATGGTGCAGCACAGCTAATAAGCTACGATAGCGTGCTTCAGCTGTCAAACGTCAGCAAGCTCAGGGCAGTTTTCATGAACTAGCAGGTGAAGATACAGGATCCCACTGAAATGAACTGATTCTGCTGCAAAATCTCACCATTTTAAATAGGGATCGACCGATTATCGGCCGGGCCGATTATCGCCGCCGATATTCAGCATTTTGACGCATATCGGCATCGGCCTTTTTTAAAATTCGACAGCCGATAAGAGATCAATTTAAAACTGGGTTATTTTGGCTATGATGCAGCCGCGCCTCTCTGTCTGCTGTCACTACTCTGTCGCCAGCATTGTCCCACCCACAGCACCATCTGA
>NW_019455584.1:0-675 GCF_002814215.2 Seriola lalandi dorsalis | reverse complement strand
AAAAGTGATCTGAAGCCACTGGTGGAGAGGCAGACTACCGAGGAGTGCCCAGGGGTCCTACAACTCACTCACCTCAAGTGCAGCACAGAAAACAGGTTCCAAAAATGTTTGAGTCCCAGTGTTCTTACTTGCATGCATAAAGTGTAGGTGACCTCACCTGGGGTGCCTAGCCTCCCAACGTGGCCGCACTCAGCTACAATGCAAAAGAAAAGCTAATACAAAAGCTATTAATCACAAGTTAATAAGCAACTAAACAACCAAAAAATTAACAAAAGAACCACCAAGGAACTAAACAACCCAGTCGACTAAACAAATGAAACCAATAAGGCAAAATAAACCAAGCAAAACAACTAAGGCTAAACAACAGAAGGTGAACCTAAAAAGAAAATGGAATTAGTTGGCTCACCATGCTGTATAAAGTTATAATTTAAAAAGCTGGCCTACTCACCACCTCTGGTATGGCGCATAATTGGCCCACTATGGACGAACTGGCCGTGGATAGACCACTGGACCACCTACCTGCAACCAATGCTACCAGCCACAAGTGACAGGAACCAGCAAGAGACTGTAAGAAGCCTGCAGGTGCCCTTTATAAACTGGCCCTGATGAGGAGGTTGGCTGGGGGAGGAGTCATCCCAGGGCTGTGTTCACAGGCCCTACACTACCTGAAAGCGT
>NW_019455583.1:0-864 GCF_002814215.2 Seriola lalandi dorsalis | reverse complement strand
TACATTTTTATGCCTTAATATATTTCGGTGGTTTTTTTTAATGTTTTTATGCCATACTAAACTATGACGTTTTATGCCTTACTATATACTATGTCATTTCTTGATGTTTTGATATTTTTGAGCCTCACTATACGATTATGTTTTTTGACATTTTTTGTCACACTATACTGTGACATTTTTGACATTTTTATGCCTTAATATATTTTGATGGTTTTTTGATGTTTTGTGTCATACTATACTATGACGATTTTATGTCTTGCTATACTATGACGTTTTTTGACGTTTTTGAGCCTTACTATACTATGATGTTTTTTGACGTTTTTGAGACTTACTATACTATGATGGTTTTTTTTTACATTTTTTGCCTTAATATCTTTGATTGTTTTTTTTTATGTTTTTATGCCATACTATACTATGGCATTTTATGCCTTACTATATTATGTCATTTCGTGACGTTTTTATGCCTTACTTTATTATGATGTTTTTTGATGTTTTTGAGCCTTACTATACTATGATGTTTTTTGCCATTTTTATGCCTTACTATACTATGATGATTTTATGTTGTTTTTATGCCATATTATACTATTACGTTTTGTGCCTTACTATCCTATGTCATTTTTTGACGTTTTTGAGCCTTACTATACTATGATGTTTTTGACATTTTTTGCCTTACTATACTATGATATTTTTTACATTTTTTTGCCTTAATATATTTTGATGGTTTTTTGATGTTTTTATGTCATACTATACTATGACGATTTTATGTGTTGCTATACAAGGACTTTTTTGAAGTTTTTATGCCTTATTATACTATGATGATTTAATGTTGTTTTTATGCCATATTATACTATGACGTTTTTATGC
>NW_019455582.1:0-667 GCF_002814215.2 Seriola lalandi dorsalis | reverse complement strand
AGAGAGAGAGAGAGAGAGAGAGAGAGAGAGAGAGAAAAGAGTTCATTTACTAGAAATAATGAAGAAATGAGTCATGACAGCACAACCAGAAGTCACTTCTGCTTTGAGTGTCGGCTTGTTGTGGGATGTCACCACACATCCGCCTGCTTCTTATCTCTCTCTCTCACATGTCATTGGGTCTGATAAAAAACACACATGCACACACACACACACACACACACACACACACACTGACACACACTGACACACACTGACACACACTGACACACACACGCACACACTGACACACACTGACACACACACGCACACACTGACACACACTGACACACACTACTGAAGATACAGATCAGTGGTTTCATGTCTGTTTAAATATAACTAAAAAGCACAAAGTGTTCGCGTCCAAAGTGGCAGCGTTTTTAAGAAAAGGTTTTATTACTTCTGCTGAAGAGGTTTTGTTTTGTCGTTTGTCTGTTTATTTGTTTATTTGTTTATTTGTCAGCAGGATTATAATAAAAAAATACTGAACTGATTTGCTCCGAACTTGGTGGAGGGATGGGGGGGGTTTTTTCTCCGAAGTCTCACCATCACATAAGCAAAGAAGTACAGTTATAAAGGCCTTCATGTGTTAGCGGCTGCAGCGAGAGTGAGGTCAGAGGTCAGACTGGAC
>NW_019455581.1:0-656 GCF_002814215.2 Seriola lalandi dorsalis | reverse complement strand
CTGCGGAGCCAATCAGAGCAGCATCTGGCCCTCCCTGGTTAGACACACCCACCACCTGCTGATTGGCTTAAAAAAGGGTTGACAGTAGATAGAGTACATGGCCTAAAGAATGTGAGAGTATAGAGAATATGTGATGGATGCACAAGTCATTGCAAACCAGGGATATTAGTATTGATGCTAACAGCCTCCATTCATCCAACATAATGTTCTTGTATGTTGGTGTAATGCTGGGTAATGAGGCCTGGCTTGTAGTTCCATATTGTCCCAAAGGTAATGGATGGAGTTGAGGTCAGGGCTCTGTCTTACACTTACACTGTAAAAGGGGAACTAATTCCTTCCCTAACTCTCTGTGTCTTGTACTTCCTCCTTCCCCCTCCCCTCTTATGTGTCTTTCATAAACTTCCTCCTTGATCCACCTGTCTCCACTTTCTCTCTCTCTCTCTGCAGGATGCAGGTTACCATTTTGTGGCTGTGGTTTTCTACCTCAGTGCGTCGGTGGCTCTGGCGTACATCACCCTCACGAATGCGACTCTATTGGCTGCATTTCCTTCTCCTGAATTACTCAAAATCTACCGACTGGATATTTCTGCAGTGGTATGATGTCATACACACACACACACACACGCACGCACACGCACGCACGCACGCACACACAC
>NW_019455580.1:0-681 GCF_002814215.2 Seriola lalandi dorsalis | reverse complement strand
CCCTAAACTACAAATCTAACATCCCTCAGGTTAAAGCCTGATTTCTTCTTCCAGACAAACTCTATTTTGATAAAATAAAATGAAATAAAATTTGTGATGATTTTGTCAAACTTTTTTATTTATTAGGGGCTTATTTTATTACTTTAAAAAAGAAGCAAATGTTTTTCTGCCAGGAAAATATGTCAAAATATATAATTTCCCTGCACCTAACCCCAACCATGTATTTAAAACTCCAATAGATTAAATAAAAAGTTGCATATCATGTATTTACTTTTGCAAACCACACTTTTAATTTATACAGAAGAGGATTAAGGCCAAAATTTTAAAGCTAAGTTTAAAGTCAAAGTTCTTTTTTTCCCCACTAAATACATTTTTCACATGTTGTCCTAAATACTGCAGCATGTCTTATATAATAAGATCATTTCATTTCCAAATATTTAAAAATTCAAGCTGTTAATACATTTTTTCATACCAGTGGGATTCATAGTTATAATTCAAATTGCAAATATCTGAAACATTACGAAGTCATGTTTTCATAACAGCACATTAAAATCTCTCACATCAGCACATTGTTTCATGTCAAATATACAGAGATATATAGAGATACATGCAGACTATTATATATGTAAAAAGTTCATGTTTCTGCTGTTGGATTAGACTGACTCAGTTTGAGCTGGGTGT
>NW_019455579.1:0-548 GCF_002814215.2 Seriola lalandi dorsalis | reverse complement strand
CAGATGTTTTGACACGTAACAGCAGGAAATAAAAGGTATAAATAATAAAATGAATGATGTCACAACCTTTTCCTACTATGACAGGCCCAAATATCTGCTGTGAAAAAGGTGAATACATCTAAACACACAGTGATTCTCTTTTCGTATTTCTTTCTTACTGTTAGTTGTCCAGCAACTCCAAAGTCGGCCAGCTTGGCCTGACCCTCCGTGTTCAGCAGGATGTTTCCTGCTTTGATGTCTCTGTGGATCTTCCTCATGAAGTGAAGATACTCCAGACCCTTCACAGTCGACTGCAGGATGGAGGCGATCTCTTCTTCTGTCAGCTGCAAGACGCACACACACACACACACACACACACACACACACACACACACAGAGAGAGAGAGAGAGAGAGAGAGAGATAGAGAGATAGAGAGAGAGGCTTCAGTGTCTTTTCCCCTCTTTATGATACTCAATGAAGACACAAACAGAAACCACTCTGCTCTATATAAACGACTGTGTGTGTGTGTGTGTGTGTGTGTGTGTGTGTGTGTGTGTGTGTGTGTGTG
>NW_019455578.1:0-610 GCF_002814215.2 Seriola lalandi dorsalis | reverse complement strand
TGTTGTTGTTGTTGTTGTTGTTGTTGTTGCAGATGCTCTTCCTGTCCTTTGACACCGACCGGTCGGGGAAGATGTCGTCCTACGAGCTTCGCATCGCTCTCAAAGCTGCAGGTGAGTCGACTGAAAACTTAAGTTTAAATCTTTTAACACGCTTTATCTTAACTGTTTTTTTTAATATTTTCATTTCATTTCATTGGCAGACATTTCATATAAGACTATTTTCATGTATTAATACATTCATTCACAAGACATGTACTGTTTATAAATGAAGATTTAATATACTGACATTTGTTTTACATATTGTACATATACTTGCAGTGCATTCTCAAATACACCAGTTAGAATACCATGTTTAATACACTGTAAAACCTATTTCCCATGTTTGTTCCATATATTTAAGAATACAAGAAAAAGTGGTGAATGAGGATCATTATGTTTAAACACATTCCTAAACAAAAATTAAAAACTACAGTTAATATCAGTATAAAATCTAAGTGCAAATTGTAAATATATCAGATTTTTCAGTTTTACATGTGATTGTGAAGCAGTTACTTTTCCTTTTATTATTATTTATTCTAATATTGGTGAAAACAGTAAAGGTGATAAAAAA
>NW_019455577.1:0-704 GCF_002814215.2 Seriola lalandi dorsalis | reverse complement strand
GGAAATATCGGAATATTTCGCTGGTATTCTATCAACATTATAATTACAAAGAAGAATTAAATTTAGAGCAAAACATTTTGAAAATAAGAATAATGCAAAGAGAGTTTTTTTTTCGTTTTTTTAAAAAAAATATGACCTGATCCAATTTATTTTTAAAGTGTCATTCAAGGTTTAAATCTAGGAAATTTAAGCTTCTTTTTTCATAAGAATTTACTTCTACTGATTTCCTTAGGTAGTGTGTTCGATTCTTGCAAATGAAGTTAAATAAAAGGTGGTTAGTGGATGAGTGTCTGGTTATCTAAGTATAAAGATAGGGCAGGTTACGTTGAGATATCCCCCCTGCCTTTGACAGCAAAATATATCCTTCAGACTTAGGGCCCTTTGGAGCCACTGATTGAGAAGTTTTTTAGTTTTATCAATTATGCCTACCATATCCAGATGAAGAACCACTTTAACAACAATTTGAATTCTTTGTTTTAGATTTAAAATCAGATGTTGCATTAATCACTCCTTGTATAAAAGTAATAATTTTCCTCTTATCTATCCACATCTTTCTTAGGACCTCTACTTCACGTCATTGCTTCTCATCCCCAATAATCAACCTCAAAAGCTGTAACACTTTTGCTAGACTGTTGTTACTCTAACCACCTTCACTTTCCCTACATCAGTCAGCTTCTTTAACTTTTCTGTCTTTCACTATTACA
>NW_019455576.1:0-662 GCF_002814215.2 Seriola lalandi dorsalis | reverse complement strand
GCATGAGGAAGGGATGATGACATCATCACAAAGGCAGAATCAGAAATTAAGGTTTATTGCCAGGTAGGTTTTTCCTTACAAGATATTTTGCTTGGTGTTTGGTGCAGTATCCAAAAAACATATTAACAGGAAATAGCAATAAAAAGGTAAAATACTGCAAAAGTCAGTCTATGTAAATATACATAGATACTAGAATATAGATAGAAAAAATAAAACTATGAAAACAACTTTGTACAAAAATGTTGACAAACCTCCTGCTGAGCTGGATGTGCAGAAGATCACAGTATAGACAATATGTGTTCTGTGCAGGGATAATACTCTGAGGTGTTTCTGTAATGTGGTTGTTGATGGTTGATGAGGCCGGACGCAGAAGAAAAGGCAGGTGCTGGTCCATCACAGACAAACGTGAAGATTTGTTCAGATCATACAAGTTCTTTATATTCAAACATATTAGGTCTGTTGTGTGTGTATAATAAATCATGAAGATAGATATGAAAATGCTAAAATACAGTATTAGGAAGTGGATCCTGAACCTGCTGGTTCTGGATCAAACAGTCTCTTTGTTTTACTTGTAAAAAAAGTTACTGACGCATCTATCTGGACAACAGCCGCAGGAAGTAAATCACTAAAACGTCTGTCGACATCATCAATCATTCATTTAT
>NW_019455575.1:0-685 GCF_002814215.2 Seriola lalandi dorsalis | reverse complement strand
GCTTATATATGTTTATCTGATTCATTTCTCATTAACTTTAAACATGTCTCACTTCACATTGTGGAAACGTGTCTCAGACTTTCAGACTCTACTGTTTATAATACACTGATATAAGGATATATACTCATGTAACATGTCTACAATATGAGCATATATACATAAACATGGTCTAAATATGTCAATATATGAAATTATGGCAGTTTCTAATAGGCTTTATATGTAAGTTTTACATGTAGTTTTTATTTTATATGTACATATATTTCATATATGCAAATTGCATTTGTGTATAAGACTCAGATCAGTTATATCAAGGAAAACCAGCACTTTCTGACATTTGAGTAGTTTTTAAAATGCCTTTTCATCGTTGATTTATAAATTCTTTTTAGAAACTTCTATTTTTAATGCACTGTAAAAAACGTCAAATGAGTGGCAGCAGCGGCTGCCAAACAAAAAACCATAAAATTAAAGTAAAATATCCTAATTCAAATAAAGTGTAAAAACAATAAATTTACAGAAAGTTATTAAAGTTTCATTAATATTTCTACAGAGAAAAACTGTTATTTTAAAGATTTTTCCTAATTTATTATGATCAAACTCCTTCAATAAAGTGACGCCACTAAAGTTTCTGCAGAGAAACTTTTTCCTAAAAATAAAATTAAGTGTCAATCAATGAAATATTAACACA
>NW_019455574.1:0-698 GCF_002814215.2 Seriola lalandi dorsalis | reverse complement strand
TGCTCAGTCAGATATCTGTGGTTTTTAAAGTTATAAATGAGGCAGAAGTTACAGGTGTGTATAAAAGCATCCAGGTGTGGTTGATGTTGATGAGGCAGGTGTCAGAGCAGCATCTGTAACATCTGGAACAGGTAAAGAATCAGTGTGTGGTCACATGTGTCTGTTGTGTGGTTTCAGTTTGTGCGAGTGTTGCTGCTGCAGCGACGGTGAGAGTTTTACAATGGAGAGAAAAAAATCAGCTCGACAAAACTCGACGGAGGAGAGGAAGCTACTCTCGTGTAATTTCCTGTCAGCGCTGAATTAGACAGTCGAGTCAGAGCGAGCTGCAGGCGAGGAGGCGAACGGATTTAAACCACTTTTATTTAAATGTTGGTGAGTTCTCCGAGAGAGGGAGGACGGAGTGACGGAGTGCAGGTTGTTTGTTCGTTAATGAAAGCGTCATGTGTTTTGTTTCTGACAGGGGATCTCTGCTCCCTGCTCCTCGGGGGTCACCGCCGAGCGACCCGCCCCCAGCTCAGGGATGTACAAGCTGGAGGTCGAACTCAAGAGAGGCCACAACCTGGCCGTACGGGACAGAGGAGGTACGGTCACCATGGTTACTTCTCTTGGTTCCGCTTTACAGTCAGACCTAACGAGGATTAATGAATGGTTTATAACTAGTTTATTAATTAGCCTGTTCACAGTTTGTAGAGTTTGTA
>NW_019455573.1:0-794 GCF_002814215.2 Seriola lalandi dorsalis | reverse complement strand
CCAAATGGGATGGAGCTGCAACATGGAGTCCTTTAAATACAAGCTTTGACAGAAGCCTGCAAACCTTTCTCACCACACTGCCCCTGCTAATCCCCTCCATTCAACCACATCACTATGGAAACTGACTGGATGTCTCACCCTTGCTGCCTAACTTGTGCCATGCAGCTATGTCCGCCAATGACATGGAGCTTGTGCAACAAAATGCTGGGTGATCACAGTTCCACTACACGGCACGTCTCCATGCGGTGAAATTATTGGATATTATTGGCTGGCGTACAGATGCAGAATCCTTAGGTTAATGTGTTTTGAAATGTGGAAGATGGCTCTGGAAGAGACACTCGGTGTATTATAAACTTAGACCCATGCAAGAGTAAGCACTTGAGCCTTTGAAAGAAAAACTTGACTGTGTGCCGGTGGTGGTGGAGTTAGAGGTGGATGGGGCAAATTTTCATATTCCTGCGCCTGCTACCTATTTCATTTCTTTGCCTCTCCTCTGGCAAAATTGCAGGAGAATATTTGTCATGGTTTTAAAAGGTTTATCAGCTTCAAAGCTGAAGGAGCTGGTCGTCCAACCCATCAGTGAGACCACGCAATCCTTCCAGCACTGACAAGAATGGGTTAGAGCATGTGGACAAAATTCCCCAGCTAAGCTCCCAATTCAGAGCCTTTACATAAAGCTCGGAGAAGCACATTTGCATTTGCCATTGACGTCAGCTTTAATCCATCCCAAACCACTTCTTCAACCCCCTCAACATCTTGAAGAAGAGCTTCAGTAATTGCTAATTACAGGGGGG
>NW_019455572.1:0-700 GCF_002814215.2 Seriola lalandi dorsalis | reverse complement strand
GAGGTCGACATCTGCACTAATAATCTAATATTATATCAGAGCGTAACTCTTATCACCCACAGAGCACTTTGTACTTGCCATACAGTGTGTACTTCAGGCAGGGCAAATGCTTTACATTTAATGACCTCCGAGTTTCCCTCACTGTCCAGGGTCACATTTAGAACAACGATTCATTATATAATCATTTTATAGGGTATACATGAGGGTGTTGCAGAGGAACAAAACTACTTATAGTTTGTCTTTTACAGCATATTAACTTCATACAGTGTTGACAGAAGACAAGACGAGACAGTGTCCAGGCTGCCGTGTGGATTACAGACATGATCGTGGTCTCCTTTAGAGCACAATCTTTAGAGCTATTAGAGCTGCTAGTGTTTGGTTTTTAGTGCCAACATTCCAGTGGTGGGCCGACCCTGATCTGTACCCCCGGCAAATTAGAGACTGTATTCAGATTTGTGGTCTGGCCAATGGAGACTTGTACAGTGTTTGTGTCTATGTGGGAATTAAAGCGTCAAATGGATTTTATATGATTTATAGGAGACACTAGGAGACGGTTCCACCTGACTTACACACAATAAACTTATAGAAACTATGTCCTACAGAGCCCTTGTATCCTGTGCACCCAAGATAGGAAATATGATCTTAAATCCCATATTTTACACTTTGATCTGCGTAAGAAGATATAGTTGTGGTTTTAAGA
>NW_019455571.1:0-585 GCF_002814215.2 Seriola lalandi dorsalis | reverse complement strand
TATAGATTACAATAATGTAAAACAGTAAGTGAATGAAGGGGACTTAAATTATGCTGGAATTCACCTTTAAATCGTGCTTTGTGTTTGTTTTTTCAAACAAGTCTTCTGTGAGCAGCCACTCATGTTCAATCACACTGTTTCTCTCTGGTACACACACACACACACACACGCACACACGCACACACACACACACTTTAAACACATACACACACTGCTTCACATAAAGGACTGCAATCCATCAATGTGCTCATTGCTGTCATGAGTAAAGAGATGGAGCTCTAAGCAAGAGTCCTCTAACACAAATTTGATTTACCTCAATTTGCCTCAAACAGTGACATGTGAGCACCAGAAGTGCTAATACAGACTGGCACCTTTTGCTGCCAACAGGCATGTGTCTGTTTAGCTCAGTTTCAAAGGCTGGCCTCATGCTGAAATCTGATTTACTTAAGGACGGTATTAGATTATATAGAGTTTGAAGTTATGAAAATTAACTGTGCAATATAGTGATACTGTGGAGAAATATGATCACTTCACCTGGGAAAACAGCAGATTGTGTGTGTGTGTGTGTGTGTGTGTGTGTGTGTG
>NW_019455570.1:0-675 GCF_002814215.2 Seriola lalandi dorsalis | reverse complement strand
CACATTGCCGTGTCTCATGAGCTGTGTGAAGCAGGTTGTGATGAGAACAAACTAACTCAGTGGCCCAGGAGTCCTGCATACTGATTGAAATACGTGTCTTCTTCACAAACTGCTCACTATCTCTCTCTTCCCTCATCCTCAGGTGCACAGACAAATAATCTGTTTACATGAACAAAATACCGTATGTAGTAATAGTATAATGTGTATCAGGAAGTAGGAAGTTGTGTGTAAAAAATAAGCCGAAGTATTAACATGACCATTCGTTTTTAGTATTCCACTACTGAATGTTTCATAGGTGTGTAATACAATGAATAAAATATTTGCAACACTGTTATTCCAAGAATTTGTGGAAAATAAGGATCCATGTAAACCCAGTGTATTTTCTGATATATAGATTTCAAGCAGGAGGAATATTATATTTTAAATAGAGCATGTAATTGCTATATCGACACCCTCTTAAAATAATGGCCTAAGTCATTTTTTCAGGTTTTTCAGGAAACACAAAAAACTCAACAAAAGAGTCACACTTTTGACATAGGCCATTATACAACCGGGGGTAGAATTGCATGTTCCCCTCAACTGAGGATTCAGGCGATTTTACCAGAGGTGGCCAGCATCATGAGGGGGTGATTTAGGCAAAAAAAACATTTTTGTCAAAACATGACTTAGGCCATT
>NW_019455569.1:0-757 GCF_002814215.2 Seriola lalandi dorsalis | reverse complement strand
ACGGGGGCCGCGGCGGTGTTTTCAGGGCTGATGGCCACAGCGATGGCGGGTTCCATGGCAAAGCTTTTAATCACGATTATACAACAGCCAGAGAGCACGCGGCGCCTGCCCTACATGGCGCCCTGCGTGCCTTTTGTCCCTGCAGCCGCCATTTTGGTCAATAGCTACCTCATGCTCAAACTGTCTCCGCTCACCTGGGCCAGGTTCACTATCTGGTGCCTCATAGGTGAGTTACACGTTTCAAATGCACTGTGATAAAAGTATTAATGCACGACAAGTTGCCCTCATATGGTTAAACTAGTTAGTTTGACCAGTGATAGTTAACAGTGTTTTCTCTGTTTACCTGCTTTAGAATATGCAGGTTCAACAGTGATTATATATACTATATTATATTAACCAACTAACTAACTAACTAACTATACTTTATTTGAGGTGATGCGATATACAGCAGACATCTGCAGGCCAATCAGAAACAAGTATTTCTCTTTGCGTTATTCTCCACCTTTAATTAAATGTATATAATAATAAAATAAGTTTATTATTCAGGAAATCTGATTTTACAATTTGGAAATTGAGTTATATAATTATCATGAGTAAATTGTAAAGATATACTGTATATATAGTAATAATAATTACATTTACATTACATTTATTCATTTGGCAAACTACAATTATTTAATAAGTGCAAGGAGATCAAATCGATCCAATTTGAACTGTAAAGTTTTTAATTTGTCTTTTAGCTGTTTTCCTGTGATTT
>NW_019455568.1:0-585 GCF_002814215.2 Seriola lalandi dorsalis | reverse complement strand
ACTGATACCCCGGTGGTATCGAAAAGACTCTCCACACCAGAAACTAGTTTAAAGGCTCAACTCAAGACGTGTGAATAAAGGTGGGGGTTCTGGGTGATGAAGGCACCTGATGTAAACCCTGACAACAGTGGTTCATGTCCAAACAACCGCAGCTATTTCAGTAATACCACAAAAACGAGACAAAACCTTCCAGCAAGTCTAGGAATTATGACTCTTATCCATCAGGATCAAAGTAGGAAGTAGTGTGACACTGTTATATAGGACAAAGTCCATGTCCCCCTCCCTTTGTTTGGCGGTCCCTCCCCTTCCACAATGTAGCCAAGATGGCGACCATTGACGGTGAGAAGTTTTTGACCGGGTACTTATAGTTCACTGAATGTTGCTGTACTTGTCAATGTGAAAGCAGTGTGAGATTGGAAGTACACAATTTGAGACACAGTAGTTTTGCAAGTCTCTAACAATGATCTCATCTTGCCAATATGTGCTGTAAGGCAATTAGAAACAACGTTGTAAATAAGTAACTGTATAAAAACTTGAGGGTATACTGTATACACACACTTGAAAATATCTGGGACAAAGCTCAAG
>NW_019455567.1:0-651 GCF_002814215.2 Seriola lalandi dorsalis | reverse complement strand
GTCGCTACATGGACGCCATTCATGCATGTCCCGTCATCTCACATGAGTTAATCAGACAACGAGAATCTCTGTGCACAAGACAGATGTGCGTAGTGATTGTCAAAGTTTTATTTTTATCATTTGCAGTAAAACTATTAAATGTGTAAATGTGTAGTATCAGAATGAGCTCCACACTGCTTCGCATATTTCTTCTAAATAAATGTTTGTGTCATTATTGACTTGAAATTAATCTGTGCAGAAATAAATTTCTAACAATAAGTATTTGTTCATAGAAATGATTTTATAGGAATAAAGTCCTCAGGAGACGGGGTTGTTCAGTCAGCGTCAGTTACAAAGAGAAAAACTGAGAGTGTCTGAGAAAGAGAACGCCCACTGACTGTCATAGATTATGAGTTCAGCAGTCCAAACACAGATTCTAATTCATACCTGACTAACAATGAAGCTTATAGTGATAGTTGAGGTTATTAGACGTGGGGTTGTGTGAGGTTTGGATCTATAGTCATATAGTTTGTGTAACCTGCAGTAGATTCAGATCAGAGAAGCAGCAGGAACACCAGCACAGGAACTGAGTGATGAGCTGCACTGGACAGAGTCAGCAGAAAGAAAGAAATGAATATGGCTTGAAGTTTACAATTTTTTTGAATAGTTTTA
>NW_019455565.1:0-585 GCF_002814215.2 Seriola lalandi dorsalis | reverse complement strand
GTTTAATGATCGAGTTCGACCGTATATTTCCACGTGTTTGAGTCCGACAATAAGTCTTTTACTTTCACATATGAAATGTCTCAGACCACATCAACACGTCACTCCCCCGGCATCTGTACCGAGCCCGACAGGATCCGACCACGCCGCCCGACGCGGCGCCACATCGGCGTCACGGAGGAAACGTGTTTCTGTGTTTGAGCTCGGACACGCGAGGGAATCTGCGACACTGCGTCTGCAGACATTAGTCACACGTTGCTCTGCGGCGTGGAAACATCTGACATTAAACACATGATGTGGAGAGAGAGAGAGATCTTTACTGATGCAGGGTTCATCCTCTCGTCGTCACCGTCACTCATTCATTCATTCCTGCTTCTACTGTCGAGACACTGGAGCTGAAAACAACCCAGCGTCTCCGTCCATCACTTCCTCATCAGGTCGGCAGGACGCCTCTCTGGTCGCCGCCACGCTGAATCTCTTTAAGGTTCTGGACCGAGCGGTGTCACTCGCTCACCATGAGTACGATGGTCCAGAAGGGAGAACTACACTAATGTGGTGAATGATGATGAGGAATGTGAGGAGGAAGGT
>NW_019455564.1:0-672 GCF_002814215.2 Seriola lalandi dorsalis | reverse complement strand
GCTCTTCACCTGACACCCTGCAACAAGTGCACACTGTGTTCATGTTTTTCATGTGTCATTTAAATAGGTCTGATAATATTCTATATTTCTTTTACTGTCAGCAGTAGAAGTGAGATCCACTGACAGATTGGGCAGTTGTTGGTTTTGGTCTTTTAATGGGATTTGTTGACAGTATGAAACATATAGGATAACACCACAGTTACCTAATCCCTATGTTTGATAGGGTGAATACTTGATGATCCTTTCCTTGCATCTGAACATTCGACTTAGTTAATGTAAATACAAAGCAAAGTTTGCACCATCAGCTGTCAGATCATATAAATCCATATTTCAGTGGGTTCAAACTGAATATATTTCAGATTTCTTTTACATTTTCATAATGTTAATATTTTTATTTCCATTCTAAAGTGAAACCTGTTATTTATGTTTTTATATCTTCTCTAGATTCTTTCAGATGCTAGTTGAGACTTGTTTTCCGTTATGTTGATGATCAGTCTGTGTCAAGTCATGACCCGATTCTTTGTTTCTGTGTTGTTATGTGTTTTTCCGGGTCAGTCAGAGTCTTCATAGCGTCACCACACCTTCTCTCCTTCCTGTCTTTCAGGTCCAGAACCTCCACAGCTGTGTTCAGGTCATCAATGACTTTGTGTCCCCGGAGCATGTGGCCAACTC
>NW_019455563.1:0-682 GCF_002814215.2 Seriola lalandi dorsalis | reverse complement strand
CACTTCCTCCTGGAAGGTGTGTCATATCCAGACAGTCCAGATGTGACCTCAGCTGGTCACAGTGAAATGCCTCTTTAAAATGTGCGGTTTTATCACACAAAACAGTCCCACAGATGTTTCATGTTGTGAGGTAACAGGTAGCTGAGTGTCCACCAGAGTTGTTTCCCATGAAATGAACACTCATTTCTCCATCGTAAGACTTCTTCAGAGTTGTTTCGGAGAGTGTGGCTGTAAATCCAACCAGCCTCTCACTCACCAGACGTGTCAGGAGGAGCGGTCCAACAACCTGATCAACTCTGTTCAAAGATGTGTCACTGCAGGAGGCAGATGTTGCTCACACCAGATACTGATTCGTTTTCTGATCCACGACCCCTCCCTCTCAAAAAAAAAAAAGAAAAAAGCACATCTGTAGCCCAGGTCACACAGTTCAGTTCCTAATAAATATCTATTTTTCAAAATAAAACTGCACATTTTAAAGTGGCCTTTTATTGTGAGCAGCCCGGGTCACACCTGCGCAGTAATCTGTCTTTGCTGTTCCTCGTTCAAAGTCAATTTTCTGTAGCAAACCAACTGCAGAGTAGACAATGTGCTTCCTGTTTACACCGGCTCACACATGCTCAGTGTACATGAATGGTCGTGTGTATGTGTTTTCAGGTGTGATAGTCTGGATGGAGATCGAAAT
>NW_019455562.1:0-728 GCF_002814215.2 Seriola lalandi dorsalis | reverse complement strand
CTTTAATAATTTATGAACCAGACATTCACCAGGTTTTTACCGGCAGCCGAATTATGCGCAGTCATCTCGTTCTTTCCATAACAAACGGAATGGGGGATTAAAACTGGTAAACATATAAAGCAGTTTTTTTTTTGTTTTTTTTTTAAATCAGTGATTTGCTGACGCGCTTCAGTGGACATGGGACAGGACGTCTCCAGCAGCTGGGAGCTGAGCTGTCTAACATTTCCTCAACTTGTTTCTCTGAAAACTTCAGACCCAGACATCCAATGACTAAAATCCTGGTTAAAATATAGAGGTCAAATCCACCAAGGTGTAAAAAGTGCATGTGGTGTAAAACTAGATAAAAAAAAAAGTCAATGTTGAGCCTCTGGCAGGCAACTACCAACGCCGACCCATGCGCATAGGGGATATAAGTTGACCAAATAAGACAAAGCATTACTGTATTAAAAGGGAAACGTTTGTTTCCTGTAACTCAAAGATATATATAAAACAGGTCTAGTCATTTTTTGACATTTTAATGAGGAAAAGTTATGGATTATAACTTTAAGGCTGCAACATAACAAAATATGAAAAAAGTATTCTGAAGACTTCCTGAATGCATTGTATGTACACCACTCTGCACATGAACTGCCACTTCATTATGCAGAGGGACCAGCATCATGCCAGTCGGCAAAACAGTTCCTGTCTAAAATCACGCACAGTGACACACCACAGTTTCTACACTTCCA
>NW_019455561.1:0-653 GCF_002814215.2 Seriola lalandi dorsalis | reverse complement strand
AAGAAAAATACAAATAGAGAAAGTTGAGTCATTGAATTAATAATTCAATAAAAATAACTGAGCAAAAGGTCAGAATAAATTCTATTCAGACATAAGTTTAAAGTTTCCTGATATAGGCGCTTTTGACATTTTACACATTTGTTATTTTACATTTGTTAAGTAGAGAAAATTCATTTTTCGTGCTTTACACAATGGGAGGGGATTTAGTGCAACAAAATTTATGTTTACGATGATATTGTTAACTATAAATTCAACCTGCTTGTTCTTCATGACTCCTGACTGGATTTAAAGAGAATAAATCTATATTTATGGATTTGGGCTTCAGTCGATCAGACAAGGATTTCCATCAGTTCTGGATCGAGTCACAAACACAGACCAGTTTCTCTGGTGTTTCTACATTTATGTGGCTCTGCTGTGGTTAAACTACAATTGTGCATTGCTTTAAATGTTGCTGCAGCAAGGAATTGTGGGATGGCCTTTCAGCCTTTCCTTTGGTAAAGGAAGGTCCAGTGTTTCCTATGCTAAAGGAGATAAGATAGGAAGCACTGAAGCTCCTTTCCTTATCATGTAGAGAAGTAGGAAGTAGTAGTAGAAGGCTGCTGCTCAGAGACTTCTGCTCATTTCACCCAGTTTGAACCTTCATAAGAAAAAAA
>NW_019455560.1:0-729 GCF_002814215.2 Seriola lalandi dorsalis | reverse complement strand
CACTAAAAACGGACAATTAGGTGTTAACTCGTCAATGTGTTTCCCTTAATTACCCACTTGACCACTACGCACAGTGATGGTAATTAACATTCAAACGGTAAAAAAAAACACCTGGAAGATCCATGAAAGATAAAGATCCGCTCAGGGATCTTTAAAGCCTCTAAATAATTACGGCTGTGTGTGTCAGGCAGGGCACAGGGATGTGATGCCTCTGTCACAGTAGGGTGAAGAAAAGGCAACTTCAGCCGATGTCAGGATGGTTATTAGTGAGACTGTCCATGAGACAAGTGGAGCGAAACCATTTTTGATTTCCTCCTGAATTACTTTCTTAGCCGCCAAAGGGTATACTGGGATTTTATGGAGAGAGAGAGAGAGAGAGAGAGAGAGAGAGGGAGAGAGACACAGAGAGAGAGAGAGGGAGAGAGACACAGAGAGAGAGAGAGAGACACAGAGAGAGAGAGAGAGAGGGGGAGAGACAGAGAGAGAGAGCATCCAGTAGTGCTAATAGGATGGGGTGGCATTTGATTTGCTGCAATGCCCCCTCCCCCTCCTCGGCATATGTCTTCTAATCTCTAATTTGCATCTCTTAATCCTTCATCATACACTCTTAAAATTAGCAGGGGTTCCCGATGAAAGGCCTGGTCTGATCTTCCAAACGTCACGGCTCTAAACATTTTCTCGTAATCTATCTGTGTGTAGGTACATGCTATAAGCATCTTCACACACACA
>NW_019455559.1:0-553 GCF_002814215.2 Seriola lalandi dorsalis | reverse complement strand
AAAAAAAAAAAAAAAGAAAAGAAGAAAGCAACTGTCAAAAAGGAGTGAAAACATGGTCCATGACACAGCAGCCACGGTCCAGGCCAGTCACCATGTCATGCAGATGTTGCAGCGTTTAGTTTCACAGTGCAGGTATGTAAATGTTAACAAAGGGGCATTTCCCATTAAAAGTAGGAGGAATTTGGCCCATGACACACCAGAAGGATCTGCACTGATTTAACACCCCTGAGCTGCACTCACACCAACCACACCAACCACACCAACCTAATTCTTTCTGTTAGCTAAAGAGTTTCGTCTTTACACACAGCAAAGATTAGGAGAGAGACAAAGTGAAAAACCTGGAACTGCTTTTCTTAACCTGCTTTACAGTCAAAAAAAGAAATCAAGGGCTGGGCCTTTAGGATTTACTTTAACCCAGTAAGGAAGCAGTCGTCTTCCAGATGCATCAGATTGTGGAGGAGCTTTATTATTTCTAACAGTGGGTGTCATTTTAGTATGACACAAACTTCTAATCATATAATCTAATAAATCATGATGTTTTGTTTTTGAGATG
>NW_019455558.1:0-658 GCF_002814215.2 Seriola lalandi dorsalis | reverse complement strand
CACACAAACACACATGCAGATTATCAGCACACACTTCATTTTTACTCACTCTTGTCAACATGTATGTTTCATGCTCTTGTTGTATTATTGTTATTTGTGTCTTGTGTCTTTTCCTACAGTATTTAGTGATGTTTGATGTCACTGTCTCCCATCCCCATGACAATAAAGTTTGAATTGAATACATTAAACACATGTTGTATATAATGTGACCATGTGTAACTCTTCTCTCTTCCAGGGGCGTCTCTGATTCAGCAGCTGTTGGATGACTTCCTGTTTCGAGCCTCACGCATCATCATCAACAGCTCCAACCCAACACCTCCCTCAGCTCCCAGCCACGACTTCCATCCCAAGTACGTCACGTTCATCCTCTCCACGAGCTTTAGTTTAGTTAGTTTAGTTTCTTCAGGTTTTTAATCAGTGAAAAGATTGTGAGTAATTACAAAATGTTATTTTATGGAGAAATCACTTCAAACCATCGCCATAATCTTTCATTGTGTGTGTCTGTGTGTGTGTGTGTGTGTGTGTGTGTGTGTGTGTGTGTGTGTGTGTGTGTGTGTCTGTGTGTCTGTGTCTGTCTGTGTCTGTCTGTGTCTGTCTGTGTCTGTCTGTGTGTGTGTGTGTGTGTGTGTGTGTGTGTGTGTGTGTGTGTGTGTTCAGG
>NW_019455557.1:0-608 GCF_002814215.2 Seriola lalandi dorsalis | reverse complement strand
TACCATTATCTTGTGAAAAAATGCCAGGAAAAAACAAAAATCTTCATCTTCCAGCATTCTCTCAAAACCCCCAGCCTCTCTCACAGTTGTTGCATCAAATTCATGCTCCTCTAACACACCGTCCAGCGAGGCCACAAGGTCGACTAATCCTCGTAAAATGCCGAGGTTGTCAGACAATGCTGTCTCATCGTGGCCTTGCAATGCCAACTTGAAAGCTCCACAGAATTTCATACAATCAATGATCTTCGATAAAATATGTCTATTTTTATCCACCTCTTCATTGTGTTTTCTCACCACAATCCTGTGTCCTTCATCCAGCTGCGCAGCTATGCTAGTCCTGCCTAGCATGGCTAGCTTGACGGCGTTGTTCATGTGCACCTTTCTAGAATTCATGTTTTTTAATCTGCTCTGATGAATGTTTTACGTCTCTAACTCCTCACAGTCCATGTAATATCTGCCCCCGGCATTTTAAAAAGTAAACACGGGAAGCAGAATACTGCATTTGCAAAACTACATCCAGTTAGCCAAGCCTTCATGTCATACCAGTTCAGAGAGAAGCTCCTCTGGTGAGTTTTACCTTTCTCCTGTGTCTGCTGTGTTAAATTCAG
>NW_019455556.1:0-747 GCF_002814215.2 Seriola lalandi dorsalis | reverse complement strand
ACACACACACACACACACAGACACACACACACACAATCTCACTACGCAGATAATGAATAAAAGCAAATACACAGACAGTTTTTTGGATATAGCAAGCGTTTGTTTTAGAGAGTGCAGTGTTTATTTCACCTTCTGTGATTAACAGGACTGTTGACTCACTAACCGGTCACAGGACAGCCTGGACACTGGCCAGTACTGTTCTGATTTAGGAAAATAATGGATGAAGGTAAACCAGCCCCATTATTCTCTATAATGGGACGTCTCATCATGATTTATCTGTTTGTCTGTTGCGAAAGCACAAAAAAAATTTCTTTTGGCTTATATGGAGAGAAAGTTTGCTTTAACTATCAGTCAGTCTGGCTGCAAGTTACTTTAGTGCACACCAACATTGAAACAGTTCATACAGTATTCCTCTGCGTCCTCCATATACGACACATGTACAAGACGCAAGGCTCAGAGGGTGATCGCCGCCCTCTCTCACCCAGCTCGGTCTGGTTCTGAACCCTGAATTTTGTATTTCATAATGTAGGCTATTTTATTTACCTATGTGCCAATGTGTTGTTTTGTCTGTTGTAAGAGCTGCACTGCGGGAATTTCCAATAAACTGAAATTTGAACTCTGGTTTCAGTACAGAGAGAGGTTCAGGACACGTTTAGCCTAGCTTAACACGAAAACTGGAAAAGGGAGAAACTGCTAATCCAAACCCCTTTCACACTTAATCACTTCATGCACGTTGAGCAGACCAGA
>NW_019455555.1:0-636 GCF_002814215.2 Seriola lalandi dorsalis | reverse complement strand
AAAGTATATTTTTTTGGGCTTTTTATGCCTTTATTGGACAGGATAGTAGAGAGACAGGAAATGGGGAGGCAGAGAGGGGGAATGACATGCAGTAAAGGCCGTCCGATGCGGGACTCGAACCGGGGCCAGCTGCAGCGAGGACTGTAGCCTCTACACATGGAGCGCCTGCTTAGACCACTACGCCACACGACGCCCCTGATGAAATATTTTTGAAAGTGTGTTGTAATGTAAACTGTGACTGAAACTCTTTCTCTCACACAAATAATTTAACAGCTTCAGTTCGTTACTTCTTTTGTAGATGTAATGCCACATTATTTTTGGAACGCAGGGTTGGTGGTGATTTTTTTCTCTCTCTCCCTCCTGCACCTACAGTGTAGGCCATAATGAAGTCATTGGTGTGTGTCGTGTGGGCAACGATGCAGACAGCCTCGGTCGAGACCACTGGAGCGAAATGCTCACGTATCCCCGAAAACCTGTCGCCCACTGGCATCCTCTCGTTGAGGTGAGGTGACGTAACTCTGATGGGTGTGACATACTTCCATGTATGTATGAGTTTGAAAATGAACATATTATTATTTGCAAAAATGCTGACTGCTGGACTGCTGGAAAAAAAAAAAAAAAAAAAAAAAAAAAAAA
>NW_019455554.1:0-685 GCF_002814215.2 Seriola lalandi dorsalis | reverse complement strand
AGTAAATGTTCTACATGTGGTTTTACACTTCCTCTTCATTCATACATTCATTCTTATGAATCTAGTTCTCAAATTATGTAGCTCTTCTGTCAGATCTGTTGGCCAGAATCAGAACACCTACAAACACTATTTGCACTTCAGTTGTCATTTCTCACCTGTAATTCCTTTAATATGGACAGAGAAATTTATATTTCAACTGCTTAAACTTTACAGAAACATTTGTCTTTAGTAGACTAGACAGACATGATAAGGATTTTACCATGACACCCTGAGCCTCTCCCTGAGGGCACAGCTAATACACGATTCATACATAGGTACTTCAGGACACACTGGGCAAAATTAGAGAAATTAGTGTCTGATTATTACAGCAGTTACTGTATATAGAAATGCAATTGTTATAAACAGATGGATGATGGAAAACTCAACCACCGTCTTCTTTGTTAAAACTCTTACTACAATGCCAGAATTATGTAAGTATTGTAAATGAATAATTAATATGACTGGTTGGTTCTTGTTGCAATATCAGGCGTTTAACCTTTCCCAGCCCCAACATGAGTTGACCTTCACATTTCACTTAGTGCTCTGTGGGGCCCTGTGTGACCTGGCAGCGCGGTAACAAACAGTTAACAGGTGTTACGATAAAGAGCTTCAAAACTTCAGTGGAAACCAATGTGCAAAAATGCAA
>NW_019455553.1:0-724 GCF_002814215.2 Seriola lalandi dorsalis | reverse complement strand
AATGTCTTACTGTGCTAATGAGCTAGCTGCTAACTTTGGGCAGGTAGTGATCAGTTGGTCTCTCTGAGCTTTGCCACTGAAAAACGCTGCCCTCTACTGCCTGAAACAAGGTTGATGAAAACAGTGACGGTGAACAAAAGCAAAGTTGTGCTCAAATGCCAAGTACAGCTGAAGAAAACTGCAGACTGCGGTGATAATTCACTGTGGCTTTGTCATTATTTGTCAGTCTTTTCACATTACACAGTCATTTGTTCATATCAAAAATTGGTCAGTGCAGTTTTAAGGCTGTACCGGTGCACTGGCCCTCAACATGATTGGTTGGCCAGCAGTGAAATGTAGCTTAGCCTGTTAGCCTACAATGCTGTCACAGAATAGCATTTAATATTGTAAAAGGGTATTTTAGCCACTGATAAACCGAATATTAAAAAGAGAAAGGATTGATTGAGTTATGCCTCTAAGATTGCAGCATATTCTCAAAGTGTATTTTCTGCACACTACCAAACTGTCCCCAACCAAAAGTTCAAAGCAACCTGAGGTCACAGATGGAGGATCAGCACACTGAATGTAAGTCTAGCTTTATTAGAGGCAGTGAGTGAAGCTACAGTCCACAGTTCTTCAGGGAGGTCAACTTGCCCTGGCATTAATGAGGAAACCTCATTTTGAACATAATGTGAAAAGTGGTAATAACAGAAGGCCCATAAGACATGGAGGTTAAGAATGAGAA
>NW_019455552.1:0-727 GCF_002814215.2 Seriola lalandi dorsalis | reverse complement strand
TAATAAACACAACAAGAAGCTCAACTGAATAAAATGACCCTGTGAACATGAGAGCCAACCATAAACAATCCAGCTACAACCATTAGCACACGCTAGCATTGCTGCAATATGCTCCAAAGCAATGCTGACAGTTAGCCAGCTAGCGATAGCAATATTTACCAAACACATAAATAATAAGGATAACAGCAGGTTAGCTTATGTTATCATGTCTGCTGTAGCTGTCACTAATGAAAACAGACATGTAACATTATGAACCACCAAGTTACTGACACATGGAGGAGAAGAAAAGACTGAGTCCAGCTGGACCCTTTAGTAGCTCGCAGGGTTCTTCTCTCAGTAAACCCAGACCAGTATCAGCACCACGGTAGGACTAAGACAGAAATTCAGCCTTGGACTGATCCACTGATGGAGCCGGTAAAAACTTTACAAACTTTATGGGTGTTTTGACGGTCCACTGGCCTACCAGGATTTGAGCTGGTAGTCCTCATGTCCAGTCCTCCTGTGCTCTGCTCTCATCTCTTCCTTTGCTTTAGATGTTCTCAGATGAAAACATGGTTTCTTCTTCCTTGGAGGAAATTCTGGAAGGTCACTCTGACCTGAACGCTGCACTGTGACATCTGACCTGTGGGCAGAGCCTGTGTGTTTATAAAGGTGGGGAGAACCAACGGTTTAACAGGAGGGACTCATATGCACTAACATGCACATATACATGCACTAACATGAAACA
>NW_019455551.1:0-588 GCF_002814215.2 Seriola lalandi dorsalis | reverse complement strand
CCCCACCCACCTTCAACCAGGTCAGTGACTGGACACACAGCGATGTTAGACAGCTTGGTGTCGCAGCATTCACTTACAAAGCAGTTAAAGTTTCCACTACATGATGGGACATAAACCGCCTTTTATCCAGAGAAGTTTACTTTAGCCACACCTCTGTAATATCTTACATTTATGAGCTTAAAACCTCTTGTCTTCAGTGGTTGAGTCAGTGTATTTCTAACTTCTAAGGCCTTAGTTTTTAGTGACTCACCTGTACAGACTTACAGGTGAGCAGCTTCCTGTTTTTTGCATCAGTAATATTTTGCTTGCTTTCTTTTTAAAAGTTGGACATTATTTTGTAAATGAGCCCCGGTGAAAGGAAACACTGAGCATGAACACACTGTCCTGTATGAGCAGGATTTCAGCGAGACTACAAAGGGACAGTCGTGAACCGTCCAGCACAAAAACATGTTTGATTTATTCTTGGAAAACTGTAAAGTGTAAGAAAATGAGTCCAGCCTGACGTCCGGGCAGACGGCCATGTTCTCATGTTTGTGTTCTCACCTGCCAGGAACTTTAGAGACAGTTGATTACAGTAGAATCTGCAGT
>NW_019455550.1:0-528 GCF_002814215.2 Seriola lalandi dorsalis | reverse complement strand
CGTGAAGGACGTTTGCATCCGTGGACCTGGTCTCTCACCTGGTCTCTCACCTGGTCTCTCACCTGCAGGCTCAGTCGCCGCAGAGCAACAACTGTGTGAGGCTGACGTAGTAGTGATATCAGACAGGTAGCGCTGCACATGAGGCGCACTGTCATTATTAAAGCATTTATTTCCAAATCCAGTGTCAAACCTGATGTTGGAATAACTCTACACTTCCTCCTTATTAGATTCAGGTTTTTCTCATTTGCCTGGAAGATAAAAGCAACTAAAACTCAAAGATCTCGTTTCACCTTTTGTTGGCTCAGAAGATAGAAAGACTTTTTAATGGCAGCCTAATGAAGTTTGACAACATGTAACAACAGCATGACACAGCGTAAGATGTGAGATGCTGATTGAATCTGACACTGAAACAACTGAACTTTTCTTTTACACCTTATTGTTTCATGAGCTACTTGCTTTTACTTTTATACACGTGAAACTTGGAGATTCTCCTGAAATAAACAGGATCGTGTAACGAGATCACCCCCC
>NW_019455549.1:0-715 GCF_002814215.2 Seriola lalandi dorsalis | reverse complement strand
GACTTATCAATCCTACCTGTATGAACAGTCTTGTGGCTGGCCAGGTTGCCCTTGTAGCGAAAGGCAGCCTGGCAGCAGTCACACTTGTATGGCTTGTCGCTGTGGACCTGGACCATGTGGTCTTTCAGGGAATCTTCATCACTGAACTTGGAGTCACAACCATTGCAGAAGTAGGTGTTGTTTTCTGTGGGAAGAAGTATTCAGTCATACCTCAGAGCATTTTTATGCTAAATAATCCTACCAAATTATTCATCTTAATATATATATATATATATATATACGTGTGCACTTACCACAGCGGGAGGGGGAATACTCTGAGTGTAGTTTGGTAGTGTCGTCTCTGCTGTATGAGTCAGGAGAAAGGTGACCCATCTCCATGCGCTGAGGGCTGTCACAGCCACAGGAGGAGCATCTGCGGTGGCTACAAAGAGAATAAAGACCATATATATTGATTCATATAAAGGGAAGTTATTCTGTTTAACTAATTTATAGTACGTTTCATTTTACAGTTTTGACAGTGACATGTAGTTTTACCTGATGCTGCTGCAGGTGCTGCTGCTGCAGCTGTCAACACTCTGAGACATGGGCATCTCTTCTCTGTGCTCGCTGGCTCCCTCGTGTGACTGGACCTCACTGTGTTCACCTGCTCCGCCACTTCTGCAGGGGCTCAGTGTAGGGGACATGTCTGCAGCATCAGCGTTGCCTCCCTGAGCCT
>NW_019455548.1:0-512 GCF_002814215.2 Seriola lalandi dorsalis | reverse complement strand
GCTCTGCCTGCAAGTCACCAAAGCTGTGTTTACTGTGATGTGTGTTTATGTGTGAGAAACAGACACACAGGGGCGGGCAAGGTTTCAGTTTGACAGAAAACATTATTTATTAAATGTCCCCGGCACTTTCCCATGTGCACTCACATGCATATACACAACTGTTGAATTGACATATTATACTCAGCTCTTTGAAGTTGAACTTTTGAACGTGTGCACGTACACACCACATCAATACTCACATACACACCTCACCAAAGGCTCCCTGCACTGCTCATAAAAAGACTCATGTTTCAAACATCTGGGAGCTTGAAAGCTTTGCATGTAGCGCTGCCTTCCTGTGTGAGTGTGAATGTGTGTGTATTGGTGTGTGTGTGTGTGTGTGTGTGTGTGTTATGTATGCATTAGACCAGCTTGACCCAGTAAGCTTGCAGAGTCATGTACACACACACACACACACAGACATATTCCTATCACACAGCTTGTATTCGTTTGGTTATGTACATACATACATA
>NW_019455547.1:0-613 GCF_002814215.2 Seriola lalandi dorsalis | reverse complement strand
ATAAAAACGACATAGTATAGTAAGGCATAAAAAGGACATAGTATAGTAAGGCAAAAAAAGTCATAAAAAAGTCATAGTATAGTAAGCCATAAAAATTCATAAAAATGTCATAGTATAGTAAGGCATAAAAAAGACATAGTATAGTAAGGCAAAAAAAGTCATAAAAAAGTCATAGTATAGTAAGGCATAAAAACGACATAGTATAGTAAGGCATAAAAAAGTCATAGTATAAAGGCATAAAAGGTCATAAAAAAGTCATACTATAGTAAGGCATAAAAAGTCATAAAAATGTAATAGTATAGTAAGTCATAAAAAAGTCATAATATAGTTAGGCATAAAAAGTCATAAAAAAGTCATAGTATAGTAAGGTATAAAAACGACATAGTATAGTAAAGCATAAAAAGGACATAGTATATTAAGGCAAAAAAAGTCATAAAAAAGTCATAGTATACTAAGGCATAAAAAGTCATAAAAAAGTCATAGTATAGTAAGGCATAAAAACGACATAGTATAGTAAGGCATAAAAAGGACATAGTATAGTAAGGCAAAAAAAGTCATAAAAAAGTCATAGTATAGTAAGGCATAAAAAGTCATAAAAAAGTCATAGTATAGT
>NW_019455546.1:0-632 GCF_002814215.2 Seriola lalandi dorsalis | reverse complement strand
TCATGACATCATCACTGTGGCCGCTTCACACACCGTTGATCGTGTTTATTAATTTTTTGAACATTTTAAACTAAAGTTCTGGCCACATCTTATATTGCACAACCACCAAAGCTGACGTTTAAAAGTAAAGCTACATGTTCTTTTCCCACATTGTAAACCAACTTACAGTTTTGACACTTGAGTTAAAACAAAGACATTGAGCTAAACTTGACTGATATTGACACATTTGATGCATACAAAACATATTTTGATTTGCTTTTATATGCTTGGAATATAAAATACTGTGGCGAGCTCACATGGAAGAAGGTAAACTGAGAAAGATTTCTGCTTTGTACAACTCCTGTGTCCCTTACACCGCACAACTACAGAAGGTGCTATTAATTAACATCAGAGTCAACCACTCTATACATGAATACTGGCCAGAGGTAATTAAACACATCAGGAAACTCAGTCGTGGTGGCTACACTGATAATTAAAGTTAACATCAAACTTAACACTATGCAAAGCCATATAACCTGGAAACTCACATAACACAATTAAACATGCACACAACATCACTAAAACATGGCTTTCATTGCAAACATTAACAGTCCCATGAGCCTTTGCGCTAACCAGCTCAAACTGTTCCAATC
>NW_019455545.1:0-723 GCF_002814215.2 Seriola lalandi dorsalis | reverse complement strand
GTTGTGCTTTAAAGGTGCAAAAAAAGATGTGGCCAGAACTTTAGTTTAAAATGTTCAAATAATGAATTAACACTATCAACAGCGTGTGAATCAGCCACAGTGACGATGTTTAATGATCAAGACCTCCATCTGTTGTATTTCAGAGTTATCTACTGAAATGCGCATGCGCACCAAACCCGACCTGTCCTGTGTTGTAATACCACTTTGTGACACTAGACGCTGTGTGAGTCAGTGGAGCGTCAAGTCTGCCCTCAGTCCCACGAAGAAGAACAACTTCCGGCAGCTATTGACGTTAGCATCACAGAAACACAGGAATGGCTGAACCTCCTAAAAGACGATATTCATCTGTATCCCCAAGCACCGCTCCCGACAAGAAACCACGTTCAACGGCAAAGAAAAGAAGCGACACGAGTAAATCTGGATGTGGTTTTCCACCGCTGGAGAAGCTCCTGAGAGGAAAGAGATGCGGTTTGATGCCGAGCTCGCAACTTTCCTGTTAGCCTGGTGAGTAGCATTAATGTTAGCTCTGAAGCTAAAAGTATAATCAGTGCAACGACTGACAAACCGTAGCGACAAACATTTCAGGTGGTGATATTGACGTTGTGGACAGACGTTTTAGCGGTTAGTAGGATTGTGTCTGTTGCTCTCGTCTGTTGTGCAGCTAGTGACGTCAGTAACTTCAGGCTCATCTTGTAACTGACTGTAACGTGAGATTGTATGGAG
>NW_019455544.1:0-602 GCF_002814215.2 Seriola lalandi dorsalis | reverse complement strand
TCATCCTGGATCAGGCTGGTGTTCAGTGACGGGAGTAAAATTGCTCAACGTCCATTTACAACAAGGTAAATTCACACAAAAATAATGATCTGCCTGACAACAAAATCCAGTACCAAAGGTCCGATGTTTCCCGGCTCTCCAGCTTCTCCTCTCTCTCCCTTTTTGCCCTTATCACCTCTGAACCCTCGGTCCCCCTGCAAAAGAAGAGCAAAAATGAAAAAGTGGGGATGTGATAACAAGGGGCAAAGTTTGAGTTTAAGATAATTATCAATTATTAATCATTCTGAATTCGTTGCTGACATTACAACGTTACCTTGTCTCCCTGCAGTCCTTGTCCAGGCGGACCTCTGGGGCCGGGGATCCCCTGGAATCCAGACTCCCCCTGGAAACATCAGGCAGAGTCCATGGAGGAGAAGTTATAAAACAAGATGAAAACAGTAGGTGTCTCTCGTCTCATCTGTCTTTTAGCTCATGTGCCTGAGTTTTTCTTTTCTAAACTGGACGGAAACATTTTCAGCAGGATAAAAAAAAAGAAAACAATTATTTTAATACCAGTCAACAAAAAAACACGTCAGATGAGTCAAACTCACGGGAAATGACTC
>NW_019455543.1:0-586 GCF_002814215.2 Seriola lalandi dorsalis | reverse complement strand
GTTGTTTGATTGGCAACATGCCTGCTGCACTATAACTACAGTATCTTAGACCTGAGCTACAGCGGGCCATTTCAATAAGTAAACATTTAAACGTAATGTTCCCTGCTTTTAATTTTATTGCTAACAGCTGCTGCCGTCCTCTAATTAACCACATCGTACATTCCTGGACTGCATCCACACCACATCCGCTTTCCCAGTTTACAACACCCTATTATCGCTGTGGTCAAAGAAGGAGAAGCTGCGGTGGAGCTCGAAGGCAAAACACTGTAATGAGTGTACATGCAAAATACATACATGCATATTATACAGAGTTTGGTTTTGTGCAGAAAGGAACCTGCATGTGTGTCAGAAAAAGGAGTTGTTGGAGGACACAATGTTCTGGGTGAAGATGGGAGATGTGCAGAGCAGACACATGTCATCACACAGAGCTCTCTCCCGGCGTCTTCCGGCTCCACACACAACATCCACCAGTCTGAACGCAGAGGACAGCTGCTAACGTTCAGCCACACATGCAGATAACCGGCAATAACGTCCGCTTCACCAGATCGGAGTCTTTAAATACACACCATGACATTTAAAAAAAAAA
>NW_019455542.1:0-682 GCF_002814215.2 Seriola lalandi dorsalis | reverse complement strand
GGAAAATAATCATTGTATTTTATAAAAGTCAATTAAAGTTGTTAATTCCTCCACCACAATCCACAATCCTCCACCCTCATCAACCACAGGTCGTTTCTTTCAACACATAGGAGTGTCTCCTGAAATAGCGCCCCCTATGGCGGCAGGCGTACCGGAGCTTGGTTGTCATGGTTACAATAATAAACACACAGACTCTACCAGGAGTTGCGTACCTACCTTTGTCACCATGGTTACTATAATAACGGCCATGGCTTGGTTGGGTTTAGGAAAAGATGGTGATTTTGGGTTAAAATAAGTTCTTCTTCAACATTAGACGATCTTTGTTGTCATGGTTACAATAATAACAATGTGGTTAATGTTCTTGAACAGTCATGGATAATAGAAACAACATAAACTGCTGGTTTCACATGGGAATCAAACACCGCTCTCCTGTGTCATCTTCATCCATCCACCACCTCCTCCTCCTGACGTGGACTTTGTCTCTCTTTATACTACGTCACCGCGCTTTTCCCTTTGCTCCTGTCATCATTACTACGACCATTTGATGTCACCTAGCAACACAACCGAACTTTAAGCCTTAACCAACTGCAGAAACGACCTATGGGCTTGTTTTTTTTTTTTTTACAGGAGAACAGTTTCATCTTTATATATTCTGATATGTAACTGAATGTAAAAATGTCCT
>NW_019455541.1:0-586 GCF_002814215.2 Seriola lalandi dorsalis | reverse complement strand
ATTTCTTCAAGTTTAGCACAAACATTCACGAGGACTTAAAGGATGATCTGATTAGATCATGGTGGTCAAAGGTCAAGGTGACGGTGACCTCACAAAACACGGTTCGGCCTTGGGAACGCAATATCTCCGTAACGTCTCGAAGGAACCTCTTCAGGTTTTGCACAAATTTGCTCAAGGACAAACTGATTAGACTTTGGTGGTCGAAGGTCAAAGTTCAAGGTCATGGTGACCTCAGAAAACACTTTTTTAGCCATCAAGACTTCACACGGTAATAATGACAAAATTTTCTCACAAATGGCAGAGAGAGAGAGAGAGAGGAAAGTCTGGGAGAGAGAGGGGGGATGATGTGGTGCAGAGGGCCACGGGTTGGACTGGAACCTGGGCCCCTGCGGTCAGGATTACGCCTTCATGGTTTGTTGTGAGTTGCAGTGCACTGAGCTCTCAGGGCCACCGTAGCTTGGTTTTAACAGCTGTACCGTTAGCTGTTGAACTGAGCTGAAACACAATACTTAAATTTAACAGTGTGATCCTCAGGCTCTCTGTCCGTGTTAATGCTGCCATATTATGTTTATTACCGGCATGCAAT
>NW_019455540.1:0-703 GCF_002814215.2 Seriola lalandi dorsalis | reverse complement strand
TGTGTGTGTGTGTGTGCAGTGCATGTTAAATGAAAGTACCGTGAAACTGGACACAATCCTCAGGGAGGAGAGGAAATGAGGAGAAATGGACATGTGGGAAAGAGATGGAAAGAGGAGGGTGAGGAGAAAGAAGAGAAAACAGAGGGATGAGGAGGAGACAGAAGGAGAGGAAAATGGGGGGGAGGAGAAGAGACAAAGAGGGGAGTTAGGCAACAGGAAAAGGATGAGGAGGGAGCAGAGGAAAGAGAGGAAGAGGAGACAGAGAGGGGAGGAGAGGAATGACGGAAGGGGGATAAAGAGGAGACAGAGAGGTGGGATGGAGAAGAGACAAGGCGTCCAATTCATCGGCCTCAGGAGCTCCTTAAATCCACACTGATCCATGGGATTCTAGCAGGGATTTCATCACACACACACAATCACACCCTCACCCGTCCAAGTTTACACACACACACACACACACACACACACACACACACACACACATCCATCCATGTTCTATTGCTTCTTCTACAAAACTTCCAAAAACATGAACATTTAATATTTACCTTTTTCTGTAAACGCTGACAAACACACACCGAGAAGAATTTAGAATTTAGACATTTTTTAGTTTTTGGCCTGAAGCAGGAGAAACAGCGACAGCAGTGAGCTGCGAGCAGAACATCGTGTCTGTAGTGAGAAAAAGAAAACGAAAAAAAAAAGTTTC
>NW_019455539.1:0-732 GCF_002814215.2 Seriola lalandi dorsalis | reverse complement strand
CGGTTTCATTCAAAGCTGTCAGGGTTGTTCACGTTGTTTCCACAGCTCAGTGGCGTGGAGTTGCTGCTCTGCTGTTGACAGAGTTTTGGCAGCAGACACAGCAGCTCCTCCTCTTGTCCTCTGTTTGACCCCAACTCATATAACCTCTTAGACAAGAAGTGGGAACCCCCACCACCCCCACCCATACACTCTGGATGTTTGTCACACACACACACACACACACACTAAACTGTGTAACCTGTAAAGCTGCAGAAGTGCAGACCGAAAAAATATCCAGGGTGAAGGACAACACTGCCTTCAAAATAAAAGCTTAAAATGACATCCATGGTCGCTGATGAGGCTTTAAAGGTATTTAATATAAACATAGAGATATATTTTATGATACAATCACAATTTATGATTTTTATGATACAATTTTGTAATTTACACCACTACAGCACAATGTTGACTAATTCAGATTCTGTATTATCACAAAATCTTGGTGTCTTATCGTGGGGACCAGTGTCACAGTCTGTTTTTAACATCAGGGTTTCCTGCAGTGTTTAATAGCACAGGTGAGCCAACTCACCTGAAGCAAAGACCATCTCCATTTCAAAATAAGTGCAGTTTAAGTAAATTAATGAATGAAGCTGGTATAAAGTATAAAATGTCCAGAAAGGTCAACAAGGGCACAAAAACAAATTTCAGACCTTAATTACATTTCCTTCAGTATTAAAGTCAAGTTGAACATTG
>NW_019455538.1:0-688 GCF_002814215.2 Seriola lalandi dorsalis | reverse complement strand
GTATGTCAACAGATCAGATCAGATCAAGAATCTTTCATGACTATATCCACGTACTGATTGACCTCACAGCTCCAGTGTCCATGAACATTCACTGCTTATTGTCAGAAAGAAAATGGAGACTTGAAATGTCCAAGGTGTTTGATAAAATGCTTCCGCAGTGAAACAGCAGAGGCACCAAACACCCCTTGAGCAGTTGAGAATAGAAATCAAGAAAATGATTTTACTGTTGTACCCTGTTTTTTGTGAAATTGCCTCATGAATTCAAAACTACGACAGAGTATTAGGGACACATTCAGGACAAAAATCTTTTTACTATTTTTACTTTAGCAGAGGTTTCACTAATAAGGAGACACATCATCATCATCATCATCATCATCATCATCATCATCACCATCATCATCATCATCATCAGTATCAGGACATTGAAAAGATTGTGAAGAAATTTTTACATTCTAATTCTTGTAATATCAAGACTTTTTTTCATAAAATTACAACTTTATTCCCATAATATTATGACATTTTTTCTTGAAATATTATGATTTTATTCTCAAAATTACAACTTTATTCTATTTTTTTTCTCAATGTGGCCTTAATAATCCATCAAATTAAACAAATGGCTGTGAAGTTGAATTCACATGACCATGAAATCCCCCTGAGGCCTAAATATTTTTCTTAAAGCTTCACTAAT
>NW_019455537.1:0-637 GCF_002814215.2 Seriola lalandi dorsalis | reverse complement strand
ACAGTTTCTCTGATGTAGCAGATTACAGCTGTTGATGTTGATAAACTCGCATTTCTATGGGAACAAAGTCACTGTTGCTTAATTGAGTGAAACAACATGGTTTCTGTTTGTAAAAGCAGCTGCTGGAGTGGAAATGATTTGAACAGGACTTGAAGTTTACTCCACACAGCTGTTCACACAGTTTAGGAGTGTCAGGCGTGTGCCGACAAGATAAACAGCTTCATGTCATAAAAAACACCTACACACACAAAGAGAATCAGTGTTTATGGGCAAAAGGTGACACACAACGTAACTCTTTACAAACACATCATAAATATATAGTTTCGTTTTTTTAAAAGGTTCAGTAACTAAAATTGCTGCTGACCGGAGATTTAATCAAACAAACAGGAGGAAATATGTAAAGCATTTGTTAGGGATTATTTCCAGTGGCAGATTAATCGTCGGAGTCGTGTGACATTATCTGATGGTTTTGGCGTCTTCACGGAATTCATGACAATATTCGATTCGTCAGCATCAAAATCAGTTCAGATTAAACTCTGCAACATTTTGTCCACTCGACAATTTAAACCTGCTGAACAGCTGATTTGAATTTGATTTGTCGGGGATTTGTGCAACGTGTGTGTGTGTGTGTGTGTGT
>NW_019455536.1:0-586 GCF_002814215.2 Seriola lalandi dorsalis | reverse complement strand
AAAATGTCATAGTATAGTAAGGAATAAAAATGTCATAGTATAGTAAGGCATAAAAATGTCATAAAAATGTCAGTATAGTAAGGCATAAAAATGTCATAGTATAGTAAGGTATAATAATGTCATAAAAATGTCATCCTATAGTAAGGCATAATAATGTCATAAAAATGTCATAGTATAGTAAGGTATAAATATGTCATAAAAATGTAATACTATAGTAAGGCATAAAAATGTCATAGGAAAGTAAGGTATTAAAATGTCATAGTATAGTAAGGTATAAAAATGTCATAAAAATGTCATAATATAGTAAGGCATAAAAATGTCAAAAAAATGTTATAGTATAGTAAGGTATAAAAATGTTATAGTATAGTAAGGCATAATAATGTCATGAAAATATCATGGTATAGTAAGGTATAATAAGTTCATAAAAATGTAATACTATAGTAGGGCATAAAAATGTCGTGGTATAGTATGGTATAAAAATGTCATAAAAATAGTAAGGCATAAAAATGTCATAAACACTTCATAGTATACTAAGGTATAAAAATGTCATAGTATAGAAAGGCATAAAAATGTCATAAAAATGTCA
>NW_019455535.1:0-795 GCF_002814215.2 Seriola lalandi dorsalis | reverse complement strand
GGCAGTTGAGCAGAAAGTTTATTTTAGTCTCTGTAGGCGTGCTAGTCGCACCGACTGCTGCAGTTTTTAACATGCGAGATGTTAGAGGGTGAAGCCTGATCCCACTTCTGCCTTGTGAAAACAATTGTTTCATGTCGTCTTTCTGACATGAAATAAAATAAGTAAGGAGGAATTTAAAATATCTTGGGTCAGGAAAGTGCTGATTTAGGAGACGTAATGGAGCTCGACAAAATGTAAGGAAAACTGTGCGACTCTGCTTTGGAGGAATCGTAGCTGGAGCTCACCCTGCAGCAAGTGTTGACACCACAATGTCAGAGTAGCGCCCCTTGAGACTGTGTGTGTGTGTGTGTGTGTGTATGTGTTTTGGCTTTGTTAAAGCTTCGTCCTGCCTCGATAAATGTCGTCACCTCAGAGGAGCGCCGGGGGGCTGTCTGTCTGCTTCTTATCACAGCCTGACAGCCACACACACACTAAAACACAATCCCCTATTGCCTCTTTGCCCCCTTTCATCTCTGTGTGATTTTACAGCCGTTTCCACTGAGCTAATTTACCATGTCTGCTTCACTCCCTTGACATAAATGCTGCAAAGATTGACTGCAGGCAGCTTTGTCTTTTGTGTGCGCGTGTGTGTCACAGTGCTAATCTGCTGTACCTGTCTTCTCTCTCCTCTCCTACTTCCTCTTCCCTCCTCTTTTTTCTTACTCTCTCCTAATCTCTTTATTTTACTCCTCAGATGTGCGATTGCTGCTCAACAATGACAATCTTCTCAGGGAAGGTGCAGCTCAGTAAGTCGTC